>NW_021632034.1:0-94967 GCF_004799145.2 Neltuma alba | reverse complement strand
TGGGTCCTATTTATCACATGCAGTTAACAGCAGATGATGTGGCTAATGAGCCATTAGTGCAGAGAAACAACTGTTGATGTGATAAGACAAATAAAAGAAGCTCAAAGAGGAGATCCGTTAGCAAAGACCCTTCGAGCTAAAGTCTTGAGCAATGAGGCAAAAGATTTCGAGATCTCAACAGAGGGAGTAATAGAATTCAGAGGAAGATCGTATGTCCTCCTGTTGTAGATGATCTCAAGAAGCAAATCCTAGATGAGGCACATAAAAGCAAATATACGATTCATCCAGGAATGACCAAGATGTATCAAGACATCAAGTCATTGTTTGGTGGCCTGGTATGAAACGAGATGTCACTAAGTATGTGACAAAGTGCCTTACATGCCAGAAAGTGAAGACGGAACATCAGAAGCCGTCAGGATTTTTACAACCCCTTAGTATTCCTGAATGGAAATGGGACAGTATCTCTATGGACTTCATAGTAGGACTACCTCGTACGTCGACAGGATACGATGCAATATGGGTCATAGTTGATAGACTGACGAAGTCGGCCCATTTCTTGGCGATTAATGTTAAATATTCGCCAGAGAAGTTAGCGAGGTTATACATTAAAGAGATCGTAAGATTACATGGGGTTCCGGAGTACATTGTGTCTGACAGGGATCCAAGATTCATGTCAAGGTTCTGGAAAGCAGTGCAAGAAGCCATGGGCACGGTACTGAGTTTCAGTACAGCTTATCATCCGCAAACAGACGGACAAACAGAACGAACGATACAGACACTAGAAGATATGCTGAGAGCGTGCGTTTTGGATTTCAAAGGGAACTGGGATGAATATCTGCCTTTAGCAGAATTCGCATACAACAACAGTTACCATTCCAGTATCCAGATGGCACCATACGAGGCATTGTACGGAAGAAAGTGCAGATCCCTGCTTTGTTGGACAGAACTCGGAGAGAGAAAAATTTGGGGTCCAGATATAGTAGATCGTACCTCTGAACAGATTAAACAGATCAAACAGAGGCTACTCACGGCTCAAAGCAGACAGAAGAGCTACGCCGACAGTAGGAGAAAGCCGTTAGAGTTCGAGGTGGAGACCATGTATTCCTGAAGGTATCTCCAACTACCGGAGTAGGACGATCTATTAAGGCGAGAAAGCTGACGCCTAAATATGTGGGACCATTCCAAATACTCTCAAAGGTAGGACCTGTAGCCTATCGACTGGCCTTACCCCCGAATTTAAGTCAGTTGCACACAATGTCTTCCATGTTTCCCAGTTGAAGAAGTACAATCCGGATCCAGAACATGTGCTAGAATATGATCAGATTGAGCTAAAGAACAATCTGACATTTGAAGTAAGACCAGAACGCATAGTGGATCGGAAAGTTAAGCAGCTGAGGAACAAAGGAATCCCTTTGGTCAAAGTGATTTGGAAAGATCTAAATCAAGAAGAGCCACGTGGGAAAAGGAGGACGAGATGAGGAGCAAGTATCCAGAGCTCTTCACATAAGGTATGTGTTAAAATTTCGAGGACGAAATTTATTTTTAGGGGGGAAGAAATGTCACACCCTGATAATTTTATTCTAGTTGATGAATGATTTTGTGACTAACTAAGGCCAAATAGTATAGTAGACTGGTAGAGGATCCAGGCTATGAGGAAAAATCAGGATAGGGACATAACGGTCATTTCTGAAAAGATCAGTTAAGAAAGGGCAGTATTGGAAATAATGTCCAAATTCCTGAAAATTCCCAGAAAATCATGAAAAATAGAAAGGAGGGTACAGAATAATGTTTGAGGCTTAGAAGATGAATATGAGATTAAAAATAATTTATCAGGAAATTATTTGTAATTATTGGAATGTTTGGTTAATTAAGGAAAATTAGCCAATTTCCATTATTTAAAATATATAGAGGCCTCAAAAATTCAAGGAAAAATATGGATAAATTATGTGACATATTATCCTAATTTATAAAATTATTTCCCACCTTTGGATGTACAGAGGTTAGCTTAAAGGATATTTATTACCGAATTATTATCGGTAGAATAGTGATTTTTGACAGAATAAAATTTAGAAAATTATAGAGGGAGATAAAACTTGAGAAAAATCATGGATTACCCTTGGAATGAGAGGAATTTAATGAGGTGTTGAAATCAAAATTTTGTGACAGTAAATTGGACAGGATTGTTGGAAAATCGGACCGGAAATACACAAATAATCAGTGGATTGCACTGATTATTGGATGAGTCATATTTTCCAAATATTAAGAGCAATAATTCGGCCAAAATTAGAAGGGAGGACAAAGTTGGAATTTTCCAAATTGTTCAAGGGCATAAAGGGAATAAGAGACAAAACAATAAAATAATATTTATTTTCCACATGAAAATCACATGGTGATTAGGTGTCCCTACATGTGTCACTTTCTTATGGTGTGTGCCCTAAGATTTGTCCATGTGTAAAGTAGAAAAAAATGGACGGCCGAGATCGCATCATCTTTTCCCGAAGGGCATTTTTCGGCATTTTGAAATATCAAGGCCTATAAATACCCCCCCTTCCATGAAGATTCGGCCAAGAGGTTTTGTTGGGAGAGAATTTTGTGTTCTTGAGTTCTAGGAGAGAGAGAAAGGAAGAAAGAAGAGAGAGAAAGAGAGACAGCAAGCTTAGACACCTCTAATCGCCGATTAAGCGCTAATTAAGGTATGTTTATCTCCCTAAGTGTTAATTATTTTAGTAGTTGATTATTATTTGAGGAAGATTAGGATTAATTACCTTGATTAATTATGGTTTAGTGATAGCTAAGATTAATCATGTTATTTGATTAAGGATTAGTAAGTGGTTAAGATTAGCTACCCTGATTAATTAGTGATTAGTTATGGTAATTGAAGGATGATTAATATGGTTAATCATGTTGATTAAGGATTTATTAAAGCTTAATCATATTGATTAGAATGATTAATCATGTTGATTAAGAATGAATAATGGTTAATCATATGATTAGAGAATGATTAATGGTTAATCATGTTGATTAGAGAATGATTAATGGTTAATCCATAAGGGATTAGTGACTTAATCTTAGAAGATTATGACTATGTGACTTGAGGACCTTAATTAAATATTGGATTAAGGATTAAGGGTTAGTGATTAACCAAGAAAGCATGATTAATCATGGATTAAGGAAGAATTCCAAGACCTTAATTGAGGATTAAGGCTTGGTCAAACCAAGGTCAAAGTTTAGGAAAGGTATACAGAAATTATAATTGAAAGGCACAAGGGTAGCATTATATGAGAAAGAATGGTATACTGGATATGGAATTACCATACCCTTACTGTATGGTTGATAGGCAACTCTTCTGGAAACCTAGGAGGATCTCCAGCCAGGGAACAAGGAGGAAACGTTAAGCGTGGAATTGAGGTAGCGTGAACTGCAATTATTTTGTTGATCATTTGGATGTATCTGCTATGTGTGTTTATGTGCCATGAGAATGTTTATGTACAGATGATGTGAACTCCTTGCAATGTATGCCTTGGCTCTTGCATGATTGAGTTTTGACCAGAATGATTATATGCTCCATGATATGATGACATGGATACAGAATGATTATGGCATGGCATAAAGACTAGAAATGTTATTATACTGCATGTAGCATGACATCTTATGCATGTTGACTTGATGGTTGTATGTTCAATGCTACTGGGATTTCTATGAAATCTCATTCCTCCTATAACATGATATCCTAGGTGCCACTACTGCCAAGGAGAAGGGAAAGGAAATAGTCATGGCTTGAGGAAGTTATGAATTATGTAATGTATTATACGGTTTTGAACCTTTCTCTTTCAAGCCATGTAAACATGCTATGATCATGAATACATGATATGATAACCTTTTTGGAATGTATATTAATGATAGAATAGCTTTACATGTGATTATAGTATGATTATAGTGAAAAACGAAATGCTGTTAGAATTAGTGAAAAAGGGATAAAAATGGTCTAGATTTGACCAAACTTTGACCAACGAAGACCCTGGTCAAATGGTTGACTTTTTCCCTGAAATTTGGCATGCGAATAGATCTTATTTTTCCCTTTAAAATGAGTGGTAAAACGTCACAATCGGAGCTCTGTGTAAGAAGTTATGACTTTCTGAAGTTAGGCAAAAATCCTGGGAAAATAGAAAAATGACCAAATGAACAGTACTTTTCGAAATTGAAAACGAATGCGTTTCTGATTAAACGGAACCTGAGGTCATTTTTCCTGATTGATAGATGATGTTAAAAGCTTCGAGTGAGACTTGGAACGACCTCATTTCGATTTTTCTAGAATTAGTTATGATTTTTCAAAGTTATGCCAAGTTTAAGGTTACGGTGAATAGTAATGCGGGAAAAGAAATTTTCAAATTCAGGTTTTTCAACCCGGTAACCTTAGATTGCGCTTCTGAATGTCTTAACTTGGCACAACATAAGGTCGTAAACGTAAGGTGTTTACATCAGGGGACTAAATTGCAAAGTAAAAGTTTTTCAGGGCTCCAGTATAATCAAGGCAGAGACTCCAGTAAGTCTCGAAGGCCTAGAGAGAGAGAAAAGAGACTAGATATAGGCCAAAGGTTAAGTTAGAAGCCTCAAAGAGAGGATTATATGAAGTTAAGTCCAAGTAGGGACTAAACTATAATTCAAAAAGTTATGACTAGCAAGGGCAAAAATGGAAGAGTGTATATAAAATTCCAAGAAAACCCAGAAAATGGGAAATAATATTCTAAGACTCTCCTATAAAGAGAAAAGATGAAAATACCCTTGAGATAGCTTAAATGGAATTTATGAGGTTATGGCTAGTAAAAAGTACACTGTTTGAGGTGTAATTATTTAAAATAGCAAGAGACCTAAAAAATGTACGTAAAATGAGAATTAATTGGTTGAAAGGTTATACTAATTTATAAAATTAGTCCCACAACCAAAAGGCTAGTGGAATGGCTTTAATAAATTAAAGAGTAGATTATACCGATAAAATGGTATTTTAGTAAATGATTTTTATACAAGGCTTAGAGGAAGTGTTATGGCCTGAGAAAATTCATAGATATTCTCTAGAATGAAGGGGAATTTATGGAGTAGACAGAAGAATTTTCTAAACCCTGGAAAGCCATAAAGAAAATCGAAGAAAGGTGGGCCAAGTAAAATAGGAGGAAACTTAAGGGCTAAGTTTAGATCCGACGGTTATGATCTAATCTTCCTTCTCCTCCACCATTTTTGTGACACGTGGCCTCTTCTAGAAGCATGATGCAAGGATGATGTAATAAGGTGATGCAATGATGATGCAAAAGTCCACTTGAACTTTCAAAATTGCCCTTACTCCTTCTTCTAGCTACCAAGGGCATTTTAGTCCTTTCAAGCCAACTTTTTGGCTATAAATAGGCACTCTTCTCCCCCCAAATTTGGCCAAGCTGATGAACACTAGGGGAAACTCTGCTGCCCTTGCATCTTGAGAGAGAAAGAGCTATTTTTAGTGAGAGAAAGTCCACCTAAGTTCAAGCTTCAAGATCAAGATATGTTGTGGCTGTAGCATCTGATTTGATACCTATTTTGAATTAGTTACTATGCATATCTGATTCTAAAATTTTTCATGCTTAAAGTACACTCTTTAAGCTTTAAATCATGGGTAGAACACTTCATTTGGATATGTGTACGATTTATGGTGATTTTTCAAATTTAGGGTTTGAAATCTGGA
The DNA here is from genome assembly GCF_004799145.2 of Neltuma alba. Classification (NCBI taxonomy): domain Eukaryota; kingdom Viridiplantae; phylum Streptophyta; class Magnoliopsida; order Fabales; family Fabaceae; genus Neltuma; species Neltuma alba. Next base: position 89,257 of record NW_021632034.1, on the reverse strand, counting down.
AACAATGTTGAACTTTTGAAAGAATTTTGAATTTTGTACAATTTCGGTACTGTTCAGCATAGAATTGGTTCCTAAAACTATTTTAAGGAGCTTTCAGTGAGACTTGGAAGCAGTCAGTTTGGATTTTTTTAGATTTAATTATGAATTTTCAAAGTTGAGAAAAAATTCTGGAGTTTCTGCGTGAACAGTACCCACGAACCAAAATTTCCATATTTGGTATTCTTGAATCTAAGGCCATCTAAAGTGGTCCTAATTGACAATAAATGGATCTTAAGGATGGGAAATGATAAGATTTATATTAGAAAAGTTAGAAAGAAAACCCTAAGACTAAGAGAAAGGGTTGAGGTTCAAGAAAGCTAGTCTTGAACTTTATGTAATCTAAAGGTCCTAATGGATTGTGTGATCATTATGGTATGTTTAGGACCTTTGGAACATCCAAGAGGATGTTTGGTGATGTTGACCGAATGCCCACATAGTTGGAAAGTCAAGGAGTCAAAGGAAAAGTAAGAGGAAAGCTTGAGCTGCAAGGTAGTGAACTTACCCTTTATGCTTGACATGGTATGCTCATGTGTTAGTTGTATTTGTTGTTTGAATGATGTTTGTGACATGATGATTGCTGCTGGAAATGCTGTTTTTAATATGTTCCCATGGCCATGCATTTTATACCAAGCATAAAGTATGATGGCATGTCACTAGTTAACTTAAGTTTATGAAAAATACATACCATACACTAGCATCCATCTTGTGCATGTATGTGTATGTTTGCTACTGAGATTTCCCTCGAATCTCACCCCTTCGTAACCAACCATTTAGGTCAATCAATGATGGGCACTAATGGCAGAGAAAGCACGGAGAAGAAGTGGAGAATTATTGATGCTAATGATTGATACTAATATTCAATGTATAATTCTCCTATGTTATAATTATGTTGTGAATGCCATGTTTTAATTATAAAGCTTATGGCATGTAGAGGAATGTATGAACATGAATGGAAAAAGTAAGCCCATGTTAGGTATGCCAAAGAAATAACAAGAATTAAAGTAAAGAGATGTTAAGGGATAAAACGTAGGTCATGGAGTAGTTTAGTTTCGAGCTTCAGTTTGACCATCATATGAATGAGTTAAGCTACAAAATTTGGTATATACTTATAGTGCACATCCCCAAGCTTTAAAATGAGTGGTGAATCACCTCATTTGGATGTGTATACGAAGAGATATAAATTTTCAAAGTTAAGGCGTAGAATCTGGAAAGTCCAGATTTTACCAAACGAATAGTAATCTTAATCCAATAAACTGTACGTTTTCAATGAGGGTGAGTTCAGTTGAATATTTTTCCTTAAAGAGCATTGAAGAGATTTCTGTAGAATTTTGGAACACCTCCATATGAGTTTCTAGAATTAGTTATGATTTTTCAAAGTTGGACCTGTAATCTGAAAACTAGACACTGAACAGTAATTTTCTGAAAATTAACGTCCAAATTGAAATTTTTAAGTGTAAGACCATCCAACATAGTCTGGAATGGTTCTAAATGAATGCTAAGGTACTATATAAGTAAGTGTGTAACATTATCAATAAAAAAGATGAGAAGAGAAATAGTAACATCCCAAATTTTGGCTCATAGATACAAGTAATAGCACAAGGAAAGGATGATTTACTAAGTCCAATACAATAAAAGTCCCAGAGATCCCTTAGAAGGAAAAGAGGTTTTTCAAGGGCAAATGTGTGAAACAATAGTGTTTAAGGACTAAAGAATGACGAATTGGAATTGGAAATAACTAAGGGCCAGAGGTTATGCCAGAAACTTACAAGAGATGGTTCTGAAGGTTAGGCCTAAGGAGGGACTAAATTGCAAAGAAAAGATTCCTAGGCCAAGTAGGGACCTAATTGTAAATAATAAAAGTTCTGGTCAGCCAATTCTTAGAGTTAGCAAAAAGGGCCCAAATGACTTAGAAAAATTCCAGAAACATGGGAATAGGATCCCAGAGCCGATATAAGGCTAGAAATGACGAAAATGCCCTGAAGTCATTCTAGGGTTTTGAGCAATTTGAGATAGTAACTTAAATTGAATTATTTAAGCTATGAGACGGTTTCAAATAATCAAGAAAAACTGGAAAATAGTAGTTGAGGGATTTACATAGATTGTAAAATTAATTCTGTCCCCAGAAACTGATAAGGTTAGCTTTAATTAAATTTAAAGCCTATTTATACCCTATCCGGAAAAGTCAAAATTGCTGTCTATAGTTTGACTCTTGACCCAAGAAAAAATAGAGTTTCCTGTGAGAAAAGGGAAAGATGAAACCTAGAGATAGATCAACAGAGTTATGAGCCGGTAGAAAGAATCAGAGAAAGTAACCATGATTAAGTATTATTTAATAATATTTCTGGGAAAAGGAGAAAGAAAATATCTAAAGACCATCATGACGGCATTGAGTCAGCATACTGAGTCACCAAATGCAATCATGACACCGTTGAGTCAGCATGCTGAGTCACCAAATACAATCATGACACCTACTAGTTATCAAGCTAAGTCAGCAGAAGATATATGGATAGCATAAAAACAAAAAATCAGAATGCGCCTTATGGGAATATTTAGACAGTCCTTTATCTACCCATTATAGTGAAATCTCTACTGCATGACTTAGTAAGGTTAAATAGCCTGTCAGTAGAGCTAATTATTTTTATCTATGCTCCTCTAGATGGCACCATATATGTACTTAATTAAGATGAGAAAATGGTGCTAGAACATGTCCCATTGTTGGTACTGGAGTCAGTCAGGAGTCAAAAAAGTACCCGATCCGGTGCAAAATGGCAAAATAGGTAGAGGAACACCTAAGGGCTATATTTGCACGAATTGTATATTAATTTCTTTCCTATTTAATGCCAAAATAATGAAGGAATATGGAAGAGACAAGTGTATGGTTAGATGGAAAGAAGGTATTATGTGTACGGTTGGATACAAGACACGTGTACGGTCGGATGATGCAAGACACCGTGTGCGGTTGGATTAAAGACATGTGGCTTGATGATGTAAGCACGATGTCATCAAGATGAGGTAAGCATGATGTCATAGGACACATGTCATCACACGATATAAAGAAAAAATGGACAATCCAGATCAAGCCACGTATTTTTAAGATCAACGGCCGAGATTCGGTCTTGTTTTCTATAAATACCCCTCCCCTTCCTCTCATTTCGTCCTAAGCTATGGAAACCTTGGGGAAGCTCTTGCAAGATGGTTTCTAGAGAGAGAAAGGAAGGCCAAGTGGTTCCAAGACAGATCAAGCTCTAAAACAAGGTATGTGTGCCGTTTTTGATGTAGTTTCTACCTCCCTTGTTATTTTTGAGCTGGTGGTGGGTTGATTGGATTTTTGATGATTGAAATCCTATGGGGAAGTGCTGCACGAAATTTATTGGAATAGGAGAAGATGATATAGATGTTAAAAGCATGTTTAAAGGCTTGGAAACAACAAGAATCAAGTGGTTTTGTGTTGATTTTGCAAGAAATCCAACTTTCCCTTAGTTGTGATTCCGTTCAGCCTTGATTGTTCTTGAATGGTTAGGATTGGATTTTGATTGTTTTGAGCTTGGAAATGGATTTTATATACAAAATTTGTAGGGATAGTATGTGGAAATAATTTTAGGCAGGTTGGAATTGAAAACTTAAAAGTTAGAGTTCAAGTATGTTCAAGAAAGAATCAAGTAGAGATAAGTTGATGACTTAATCCTAATAATTGTTTGCATCATGTATTGATGTGTTTAGGACCTTGGAACATCAAGAGGATGTTTAATGGTGTTGATCGAAAATCCATAGGGTTGGTAAGACAAGGGAATCAAAGGAAAAGCAACAGGAAAGCTATGTTACAACGTAGTAAACTTACCTGTATTGTGTGCTTGACATGTATGCTTGCATGATGTGGTTGTGTTGCCATGATGTGAACGAGGTAACCTTTCATACAACCATATCACGTCCCTTTTGTCACACGACATTTTGGTCATGGATAAGGCATGGAGAATGTCATCCTCCTATTCATGACCGTTACTTTCTCGATCCTTCAGTAGTCTGAGTATAGAAACGGAACTACCTTTCCATTATAGTATGTCCATACATTTCTCAGACTCACTCATCGAGGGGCCCAGTAATATCTCTCTACGAATGTGAGGGACAAATTCCTTATTGACCATTCACATTCCTCTGCATGAAAAACCACTAAGCCTGAACATAGTCTTTATGATCACTCGGTCAAAAGTGACTTTTGACTAGGTCAAAGCTGAGCGTTTCTCATATAGGAATCCATGATGATCTCAGGTCAAAGGGCACAGTGACATGGTTTGTATATGAGAGAAGCTTATGACTTAACCCATGCAGCTCTCTCATGCGGTCGGTCCAACACCTTGTACTCTTACGTGGTCCTATGACTTTGATTTATATCTCTATATTGTTGGAAATTGTGCCCTAGGGGCCAATCATTATGTTTTGAACATTGTTAATTTATGAATTTATTAATTACGTTATCATATATTTGCATGTTTACTGTGATGACTATCCTTGGATAACTCATGGTTTATCCTAAATGTCCCTGGTCGGTCATCTATGTGGGAGCAAAGATGAAATAAGACCAGTATGACTTTAAAGATATATAGAGATATAAATTAAAGTCATAGGCACATGTAAGAGTACAAGGTGTTGGATCGACCCGCTATGAGAGAGCTGCATGGGTTAAGTCATAAGCTTCTCTCATATACAAACCATGTCACTGTGCCCTTTGACCTGAGATCATCATGGATTCATACAAGAGAAACGCTTAGCTTTGACCTAGTCAAAAGTCACTTTTGACCGAGTGATCATAAAGACTATGTTCAGGCTTAGTGGTTTTTTTTCATGCGGAGGAATGTGGATGGTCAAGATGGAATTTGTCCCTCACATTCGTAGAGAGACATTACTGGGCCCCTCGATGAGTGAGTCTGAGAAATGTATGGCCATACTATAATGGAAAGATAGTTCCGTTTCTATACTCAGACTACTCAGGGATCGAGAAAGTAACGGTCATGAATAGGAGGATGACGTTCTCCATGCCTCATCCATGACCAAAATGTCGTGTGACAAAAGGGACGTGATATGGTTGTATGAAAGGTTACATTGTTCAACGATCCTCATATGATTTGGGTAGTTGTGATGTCTTGCTAGAGACCGCTTACGACTTGTGTGTCATTATAGTTAATGGCCCACTGCCAACTTCATATGGGCCTACAGGGTCGCACACAAAATAGCCCAACACGAGTTATGATGTTTAGATTCATTGAATCTAAGATATGTCCAGATTCAATGAATAATATAGGGTGGACGTGTATATATATATATATATATATATAAATTGTATATATATATTATATAAAATATAAGAGTTATTAATTGTTAGATTTAATTTATAAGGATAAATTAAATATATATAAATTAATTCCGTCATCTCTTTATTAAATAAATAGGTGAATTAAATCTGTGAGACGGATTTAATTTAAACCATATTTATTTAATTGTTCTCTTATCTGATTAGGCAATATTTGATATTGTATTAATTTCGGAATTAATTTAGAGTTAATTTCGAAATTAAATATTATTCATTAAACCTATAGCATCCTATATATTTGATATGAGGAGCTAGGGTTTAAGTGTGAGAGTACCAACAGATAAGAGACGGCCTAAGAGAGATAAGAGTGGACGGATTCTCTGAAAACCCTAGACGGACAAAAGGGCGCTAGCAAGCCGTTTGTAACCGGAGAGCTATTCGTGTGGATACTGGTAGAGGAAGCCGACCGGAGTTGTCGACTTCGAACGATAAAGGAGGCGAGCAGAGGCATCCTGAACGGCGGAATCACCGAGCCACTCGGAAACCGAACACTAAAGGTAATACTTCTTACTACCTGACTTAAACGCGATCGGTAGATCCGAGCAAGGGATTGAAAGTTTTAAAATTTTTAAGTTTTTCCACTGCGCGTCGTCTTTCAATTCCCTTCATATATATCTTCAAAGTCATACTGGTCTTATTTCATCTCTGCTCCCACATAGATTACCGACCAGGGACATTTAGGATAAACCATGAGTTATCCAAGGATAGTCATCACAGTAAACATGTAAATAATATGATAACATAATTAATAAATTCATAAATCAACAATGTTCATAGCACAATGATTGGCCCCTAGGGCACAATTTCCAACAAAGGTACCCTCCGAAGAATTGACATTGTCCACTGGTACTCTTTCTGTCCGTCTTATAACCTCCATGATCTGCAATTTGAGTTTCTCATTAGATATTCTGCTCCTTTCTTCAGATACCAGATTCCCAAATTCTATGTTCTGACAAGGTATTTAAGGATTCTCTTAACGACTTCTTCATGTGATTCTTTGGGGGCTGATTGATATCTTACGCACATTCCCACACTGAATTGAATATCTGGCCTGCTTGCAGTGAGATAGAGTAATGACCCAATCATTCCTCTATATTTGGTCAGATTCACGTCCCTGCCCTTTTCATCTGCATCTAGCGAGATGGTTGAACTCATAGGAGTTTTTACACTTTTGGCATTTTCTAATCCATATTTCTTTAGTAACTCCTTTAGATACTTCATTTGGGATATAAATATGCCATTTTTCTTCTGCTTGATTTGCAATCCTAGAAAGAAATTCAGTTCTCCCATCGTCGACATTTTGAGCTCACCCTGCATTAGCTTAGCAAACTCTTGACAAAGATCCTCATTAGTAGCTTCGAAAATAATATCATCCACGTAAATTTGAATAATCAAAAGTTCTTTTCTACTTCTTTTAATGAAAAGAGTAGCATCTACTTTGCCTCTTTCAAAACATTTTTCTATCAGGAAATTGCTAAGGCGTTCGTACCAAGTTCTAGGAGCTTGTTTTAAACCATATAAAGCTTTTTTCAATTTATAAACATGATCAGGGTAATTTGAGTCTTCAAAACCAAGAGGCTGTTCAATAAACACTTCTTCTAAAATATAACCGTTCAAAAATGCACTTTTAACGTCCATTTGATATAATTTGAAATCTTTTATGCAAGCAAAGGCTAAGAGTACTCGTATAGCTTCTAATCTAGCTACTGGAGCATATGTTTCCTCATAATCAATACCTTCTTCCTGATTATAACCTTTAGCCACTAGTTTGGCTTTGTTCCAGATGATTTGCGCAGATTCATCGAGCTTATTTTTGAATACCCATTTGGTGGCTATGATCGGATGATCATTAAGTTTGGGTACCAATTCCCAAACTTGATTCCTCTCAAATTGGTTCAACTCTTCCTATATTGCAACTATCTAGAATTCATCAGATAGAGCCTCGTCAACATTGGTTGGTTCAGTATGTGAGATGAATGCAGAGAAGCGCACTTCATTGAACACTTGTCTCTGGGTTTTGACCCCTTCATTGACTTCACCAATGACTTGTTCTAGAGGATGGTTTCCGTTATGCCTCTAAGTCTTAGGCTGTTCTAAATTTTGTGAAAGAGGTTCATTCGAATAATCTTTGTTTTATAAAAATTCTTCTGAATGATCTCAGCATCATCATCTAGAGGTTTTGAAATCGGCTCAGTTTCAGCAAACACGACATGTATTGACTCTTCAATTGTGAAAGTGCGTTTGTTGAAAACTCTATAAGCTTTACTGCAATTAGAGTAACTGAGAAATAAACCTTCATCAGCTTTAGGATCGAATTTACCGAGATTCTCTTTGTTGTTGTTGTGAGTGTAGCACTTACTCCCGAAGATCTTCAGATGAGATAGGTTAGGCTTTCTTCCTTTCTATAGCTCATATGAAGTTTTGCCGAGCAGTGTTCTGATGTAAGCTTGATTGGAGATGTAGCAAGCCGCGCTCATTGCTTTAGCCCATAATACTTGTGAAATCCCTTTCTCATTCAGCATTGCTCTTACCATTTCCATGAGCACTCTATTTTTTTGTTCAACAACTACATTTTATTGAGGAGTTCATGGTGTTGAGAAGTTGTAATCAATTCCATGCTCATCATAGTATTCTGCAAATATGTTGTTCTCGAATTCTCCTCCGTGATCAGACCTGATTGACACAATAGAGATATCTTTCTCATTTTGGACCTTTTTGGCAAAAACAATGAATGCATTAAATGTTTCATCTTTAGAAGAAAGAAGCAGAGTCCAGGTGAATCTCGAATAGTCATCAACTATTACAAGAGTATATAGATTTCCACCGAAACTTTTAACTTTTGACAGACCAACCAAATCCATATGAAGCATTTGGAGTGGCCTTTTGGTTGAGACTGTCTTCTTTGATTTAAACGAGGACTTTGTTTGTTTACCCTTCTGACAAGCATCACAAATAATATCATGTTCGTACTAAATTTTCGGTAAACCAATGACCAAGTCCCTTTTTGTTAATTTTGAAAGTTGATTCATGTTAACATGTGCAAGACGCTTATACCAAATTCAACTTTCCTCTTTTTTGCTAATAAAATAGTTTTCAGAAAATTTTGAATCAATTTGTAGAGTATAACAATTACCGTCCCTTGGAGCTCTCAACTTTACATTCAATTCTTCCTTCTTCAGTGGCAAGTCATCTTTGCTTATTACTAAGTATTCTTCTGAATCAAAGATCACCCAGTTGTTTTTGTTAGTACTTTGACTAACACTGAGCAGATTGTGACACAAGCCTTCTACGTAGTATACATCTTCAACTTTCATCCCTTTGTCACTTCCTATTTCTCTGATTCCAGTGATTTTCCCAGATTGATTGCCACCGAAGCTTACTTTGCCTCCTTCTTTTGGTTTGAGAGTTGTGAATTTCTCAGTATCACCTGTCATATGTCTGGAGCATCCACTATTGATGTACCATTTGTTCGTTCTGGATGCTTTGAGGCATACCTGTAACAACACAATCATGTTTTAGGTACCCATACCTTCTTGGGTCCTTTTTGGTTTGTACGTACTGTCCTAGGGACACAAGTACCTTTAGGCACCCATTTTAATGTCCTGTAAATTCCTTTCTTCTTGTGATAACAAGAAGAGGTTGTATGACCTTTACGATTGCAATAAGAACATAATGTAAAAGGGTTAAAGGCATGAATAGAATTTCTAAAGAAGGTAAGATATGACCATCCATCACTTTTCTTCTTTTCTTTGATCTTATCCTCAATCGGATTATATCCTATTCCGGTTTTATCCATTGAACATCATTGAGCTCCCAGAATTAGTTTGAGCATTTCACTACCCTTAATGAATTTTTCCAAGGTTCTTGTGAGATCCTCGGCCTTTCTTCTGTTCTGTTCACATTTCGTACTTACTGGAGGTGGAACTGTGTTATCTTTCTGCTTCGCTTGCTGTTCCTCCAAAAGCTTTATTTTTTTCTTGGAGCTTACTAATTCCTTTGCAATTCTTACTAATTCTGAATGTAATGCATTGTATTCAAATTGTAATTCATCATAGGAGGGTTCAGGAGTGATTACCTCATCTGTCTCTGAATCTTCATCTTCCTGAGCCACGAGACATATGTTGGCGGTTTCTTCGTCATCGCTTTCTTCTTCCTCTAAGGAACTATCACCCCAGATTGACATGACAAAGGCTTTCTTCTTTCTGAACTTTTCTTTCTTCTTTTCTTTGTCCTTTAATTTGGACAGCTGAGGACACTCTGCTTTGATGTGCCCTGGCTTTTTGCACTCAAAACAGATGATTAGTTCCTTTGACTCATTCTGAGATGTGGAGGTTTTGTGTTTCGATTGAAACCTCTTTCCGGCTTTGTTTCTATAGAATTTCTTGAATCTTTTGATGATGAGACCCATTTCATCGTCTTCTAGGTCCTCTTCCTTGTCATCTTCACTCTCTTGAGTTTTAAGAGCAATGCCTTTGCAATTTTTCTCATTCATCTCCTTTTTGTATTTTTGCTTGCTCTCATATTCAGCAAGACTTCCAAATAACGGTGCAACCGAGCCAATTGATTCTCCCTTTGTTTCCTCAATGGTTGTTACTTTTGGCTCCTATTCTTTTGTGAGTCTGCTTAAGATTTTCCTCACTTAGTCTTCCTGACTATATTTCTTTTCGAGTGCAGTGAGGTGATTTATGAGGTGCAAGAATCTAACTTCCATGTCTCGAATGCGCTCTCTATCTTTCATTTTGAATAATTTGAACTCTGTGGTGAGAGTATTAATTCTGCTTTGTTTTACACTAGTGGTTCCTTCGTGACCTAACTCCAGTGCTTCCCACATTTCTTTTGTAGTTTCCAAATTGGAAACTCAAAAATATTCTCTTTGGCTTAATGCACAGGTTAGTATGTTGATAGCTTTGTCATTCAGTGTCACTAACTTTCTGTCTTCTTCATCGAACTCTCTGGGACTCTTACGAACTTGTTGTCCGTCTACAGTTTTCATCAGTATGTAGTTACCATGTTTGATCACGTCTCATAATCCATACTCAATAGCTTTGATGAAGATTTTCATCCTCGTCTTCCAAAAGGTATAGTTTTCTCTATTGAAGCCAGGTGGTTTTGATGTTGAACACCCTTCGGGTAGCACGCTGTCTCTGAATCCTGCTATGAGATCTCTCTTCAGACTGTTAAATCTTTATAGAAGAGACCTGCTCTGATACCAAATGTTAGTGGCAGTCTCATCTAAGAGGTGGTGAATTGGTTGAGTTATAAAAATCTTGCGTATTAAAATAGTAAGCTAAAGAGAAACAAAGAGCGTGAGTTAGAGTGATTTCACCGTAGAGAGTGGATACAAAATTTATACTGGTTTTGTCACACCTTACTATCGTATCCACTTAGGATTAATTAAAACTATTTTAGACTACCTTGGATGGTCTTGGGCTAAAAAATCCATGAAAAATGCTGATTTTTGGATTTTTACTGTTCATCGGGTAAAAATCCAGTTTTCTGGCCCAACTTCAAAAATTCATAACGTAATCTAGAAAAATCAAAATGGAGTGGTTCAAAATTCTATAAAAATATATTTGAATGCTTTTTCAAGGAAAAATAATCTTATGAACCAATTCCATTGGAAAAAGCATCAGGTTTTTGTGAAATTCACCTCTGTCCATTTGGCAAAAATCCTTTTTTCAGATTCTGAACCTTAACTTTGAAAAATCATTAAAAATTGTATAGTTGGCCATTTTTAACGTGTTGTATATCAATTTGAAGCTAAGGATGTGAACATTAAGCATACCCAATTTCGTGTGGAAATTCATTTGGTAACTTAATAAAATATGGCTCTAAACTAACATCCTGCTTAGAGATTATAGCACCAACCATTGATACTTATAAATAGCCAAATGTCCACGAGTTTTTATGGTGTGACATCATAATTTAGCCTCCAATCTGCAGCTTGCACTTGGGAGTTTCAGGCCCTAAAATATTAGATTACAAGATTTGGGGGATGAGATTTTAAGAAATTCCAGTAGCAAGATCAATCAACCAAAACATTAACATGCATCAATTACAAGCATTCCAACCTTTTGCTATTAATAGGGAACTACTTTACCTTATACATGTAGCACTCTAACATGCAATAGCCAAGGGACATAAAGCAAGGAGTATAGCTACACAATCATCATCATCATCATTTAGTTCAACCACATAATAGCACATGAAATTGCATAGCAATCAATGCAACACTCAACATTAAGGTTAATTAAATCTTACTACCTTGATCCAATGCTCTTTGATTTTCTTGTTCTCCTTTCTTGCTTCCACAAATACCAAACCCTAACATGGAAATCTACAAAAAAGGCAGAAAGAATCATCAACCATTCCTCATAAAAATCAATGACATAATTCAAGCAACTCCTAAACCCCTTAAAGCTTCCATCTTTGTTCTTGAATTTTTAGAGTCACTTTCCATAAACCCTAAAAGTTCTCTCTTGACTCATTCCTACATGATTTTTCATGTAGATTCCAAATATCTACTTGGATTTAACAAAATAAATTTCCTTCTTTCAGTTCAGCTTGATTGAACCATTTGGGTTAAAAATCCAAAAATTGCAACTTTGATTCTATGGCTTCCAACACTTGTTCTTTAGGTTTACCCTACACTATTTTCCATTTTGAACACAATGGAAGCCTCAAAAATTTGAAAAACAAATCCTAGGGTTTAGATCTTGCTGTGGCCGAAATGAACTTTAAGAGAGATATCAAAGAAAACACTTCAAAAACAACCTACAACCACTTGTAACCACTAGGATCTATCATGCTTTGAAGTGTTTTAGCAAGATTGAACCATAGAACTTCCTCCTCTACAATATATATGTTTTGGCTAGCATCAAAAGAGAAGGGAACTATGATTTTCAACCATACAACTCAAGCAATCAAAGCAAGAAACATCTTAGAACAACTTACCAAGCTTGAATCTTAGTTGGATGATCAAAGTTGCTCCCTTTCTCTTGATTTCTTCATCAAGCTCTCTCTTTTTCCCTCTCTTCTTGCCTTGGCCGAAGTACTAACCAGATTTAGGGGGAGGAAGAGCTCATTAATATGCACAAAATATCCCACCAACCATCATTAATGATTTGCCAAGTGTCATAAGCCTACTTAATCTTAATCCTCTCTCTTAATTGACTTAAATCATAATGTAATTTAATTCCAAAGTCAAGATCCTCTCCACTGGTAGCTTGACACTTGGAAAGCTTTAATTACCATCCATTGAAGGCTTGACAAGTGGCAACTTATGGGCCAAGCAAAGTGCAAGACTCTGATTAACACTTTATCGGTGCACTTTTACTCCGGGTTTAACTTCTTTTCTATAATTACAGTGCTCTGGCCTCTGTAATTATTTTTTATTAGATCCTTAAATAATTCTCCTCATTTTTATCTTCTCAAATTGCTCTCTTTGTCTCAAATTTAATTTCTCAATACTTAAATAGAAAGGAAAACTAATTTCCCTCTCTTTAGTGATTTTTCCACTTTTAAGAGGAATTGGAAAAAATCTTGGATACTTGAGGGTCTTCTTTTAATTTCATAATCTCTTATAATTTCTTGGGATATCATAGGAATTTTCTTGGGATTTTATTCTTCTTAAAATGTTTATTTGGAATTTTCCAAATAAAAGACCTTAAACTAGCTTAAATCGCCCTTAAATTCTTTTGTAATTTCTCTAAGGGTAATTTTGTCATAAAACCAATTTTATAATCCCATATAATTCTCAAGGAACATTGTCCTTATTTTTTTCTTAATTTTTTGAGGCTTGGAAATATTTTTGCATAATTATTCTTGACCAATTTTCCTTAATTAGTCAAACTTTTCATAATTGGCTTGGAAAACTATAATAATTATTTTCCACCAAAATTCTTCTATTTCTCCTTGTCATTTTTGACCCTTAATTATTTAGGAATATCCCTATTCCTAAATTTCATATTACTGGATGTGACATTTCTCCCCCTCTAAATAAATTTCGTCCTCGAAATTTAAAGTGTATCTTATTGGAAAAGTTCAGGATACTTTTCTCCTGTCTTAGTCTCTATCTCCCTCATAGCTTCTAGTATAAGACCTTTCTAGACAATCTCGACTAGTGGAAACTGCCTGTTTCTCAACTGTTCAACTTTCTGATCAATGATTCGCTTTAGTCTGATCTCAAAGACGGGTTGTTTTGGAGCACAATGTCATCATAGCTTATGACATGTGTTTAGTCTAAATGGTACTTCCTTTACTGGGAGTTATAGAAGACATCATGAATTTAATTTACATTTGGGGGAAGGGTCACTTATAATCTACTGGTCCAGTCTTGGACAAAATTTAAAACGGTCCACCGTAGTTTGAGCTTAACTTCTTAAGCTTTAGGGATCGAATGACTTCTGTTGTTGGTTATGCTTTAATCACCAACCTCAAACTTTAATGGTCTCCTTTTGTGTCTGGGTAGCTCTTTTGTCTACTTTGAGCCGTTAGAAGTCTTTGCTGAATAACTTTAATTTATTGGGAAGTCTGATCCACTATATTAGGACCATAGTTACTTTTTTTTTTTCATTGAGCTCTATCCAGCCCAAGGGAGATCTACACTTCCTCCTATAGAGTGCTTCGTATGGCGTCATTCAAATACGTGCATGGAAACTTTAATCTTAAGCGAATTCGGCTAACAGTAAGTACCTACCCTAGTTATTGCCGAAAATAAGCACATGTGCGTGTAGCATACCTTCTAACATCCATATCATTCTCTGTGTCTGCTCATCCATCTCAGGATGGTAGGCTATACTGAAAGATAGTAGTCTCCATTTCTTTCATAAGGACCTCCAAAACTTCAAGTAATTCTCAGGTCTTAGTCTGAAACCGTATTGCTTAGGACATTCAGTAGCCTAACAGCTTCCTTAACTTTCATCTTCTATTATCTGCTAGACTTTGTGCATTCTTGCCAAAATGGCTAACATTTTTGGCTTTTGCACTTTCTCACATTTTTCCCAGGGTTACCCTTCTTTGGGCTACTCTTACCTGAAACACTTAACTAAACAGTGCTGATGGGAAACTAAGGCACTGATTCTGATAGGCTCAACCTTGGTACTTTGTTGACTTAGACCCCTTTCTTGATCTATCTTTAGTCGGGTCTTCTCAACTTACATTCTTGTCTCTCACCTCATCTTAAGGATTTATCCGGCAATACTTAGTCTGTCTCTATGTCGCATGGGTTCTTCCTGTATTTAGAGCTAGCCTGAATGTTTCTTTTTCAGGTCTTATGGCTCTAACTCCTCTAACTTTGGCTTTCCTCTATTAATCAAAAGGAAATTGAATCTAGCCTAATTAATGATAAGGTTTTCTAGAAGGAAGTCATGGGTACTCTCTTGGTATCGGTTTACAACTGAAAGAGGTTTCCACATCCTCAACTCATCCCTGGTCCTTATCTTCCCAAAGTGGTACCATGCTCTTAAGATCTCTGGGAGACTTTTGACCATAGGACAAAGTCTAGTCACCTCCTCTCAGTTGGTCACCTAACTGATAATTCCCCAAAACTGTTCCAAGAACTAATACCATTCTCTTAGACTTTATGTCAATTCCCTAGGCTACCTATTTGTCTGTTTAAGTGCCTAAGCCAATCTGTCTTAGGAGTTCTCTTATTCCTCTAGCTATTCTTACCATTTCTTACTATTTTAGAACATCACAGAGAGAGGACTTTGCAACTTCTCTTTCCTCTACTTTCCTTCTCAGTAAGAGCATACTCTAACATGCATAATGCTTGGCATTTCAAATGCAAGGAGTGCAAGCTCTTACTGGTTGCTATGTCTATGGCGTGCTAACTAGACATTTCAGCCTTAAAAAGGGATCTTCTCTTTCTGTTCGTAGTTGTTTTTGGAAGTCATAGGGAGAGGTCTTTGACGTTCTTCCTCTTTCTACTTGCTCTAGTACTCTGCTAAGCTCAGATACATCTAAGCCTAGCTTTATTCTTGGCTAGTCATACTTCCATTAGGTAAGGTCAACTCCGCTTGCCTTGCCTCGGCTGCTTCCCTTTCCTGCTCGGATAGGGTACCTTGCTCCATCTTGAGCAATGTAAGTTTTAATCTGGAGGACCAATTCTCACCTTCTCTAGGAAAAATCCTAGCCAAGACCTTATCCCTTAAAAAGGGTGCCTCTCAACCTAAACCCCAAGCAACTGAGTATCTCTTAACATTAAGGGGAACAGGCCAACCTCTAAGCTAATTCCCTGCATAGCTATCTATCTCGTCCTCTTCTTCTTGATCCTTAAGACATTTCACTAGGGCTCTCCATCTTGACCTCACTATATCAAAGTTCCTATTCATCTATTCCAGGACTTGAGATAGCTACTCTATTATGGTGCCCTAACCCTAACGAGGCTATAAGAGTTTATCTAGCTTAGGTTGCCACTTACACCTTATTAATGGTGTAAAGACTCAACCCCTAACTGTCTCGTTCAACTCCTCATCATTACTCTTCCTCTTGAGGGGGAATCTGATAATTCTAATTAGTGGCTACCTCTCTCTTTCTAACTTCTTGATAAACCTTATCGCTAGGTGATCAAAATTTTACTAGGGAATGCAGCAAGTGAGGCAATACCTAGGTCATTCTTCTCAAGGAGCCTTAAGTTGTAATTCAATTCTTAACGATTCACTTTAATTATCAAATTACCAATGTGAAAGCTTGAGTTTCAGAAAAGAGAAATTGAAGCAAGAAACAATCCAATGAAAAGTAACAGTAAGAAAAAGTCTAAAATGCAAAAGAGATTTAGATAAGAGATAGTAGTTCCCCTAGCAATTTATCCAACCTTCCTTATTCAATCTTATAATTTGGAGCCTCTCAAAGTCAATTAAATGGATAGATTCAGCTACTGCTCAAATCTCTCTAAACACAGATCAGAAACAACTATCTTACTAGATTCATTGTCTTGCTCTGTAGAGAAGGAAAATCAATTGACAAGAACACTTGAGAAGCAAGTTGCAGTTCTCTAAGGATGATCACAACTGTGAATCATCAATTTATTCAATCAAAATTCAGATTTACAGAACAACAGTCCAAGTAAAAACGAATTAGATCTACAAATCAACAGAGAATCCTCCATTCAACTGAATCAAAGGACACAACTCACATCTGAATGTTCAATCAGATCTAAGTCCCAAGAAACATAAATCTAATCATTCAACCTTCATTCTAACCACAATTGTTCAACTGAAACAAATGAATCTTAGAATAGAAAGTAGAAATTAGATCTGAAATGACTCCCTGTTCAGCTCTATGAACTCAGGTCAGCTTCATTGCTAGGAGAACTTGGAAATTCAGCTACTCATACTCTGAATTGGAGTAGAAACAGCAAGAATTGATGAAAGATTCATAGATGATCGGTGGAAAATGATGGATTTGGATGAAAATGGAAGAGAGAAATGAGAGAAGGTGGAGAGAACAAGAAAATTGGCCTTCGGAGAGGATAAAGAACTGAATCTCCTGTCCCCAGGTTGTAGCACGCGACTCTGTATTTAAATCTGGAATTTTTCGTCATCCGCCGCGGTGCCTTTGTCCATCCGTTGCGGTGCCTGGCTTGTATAGTGTCGTTTCGATTAGTGATCCTGAGCTTCATGAAAACTTCAGTCTGCCGTGGCGCATCTGTCCATCCGCCGCGGTGCCTTTGACAGAGAGTACCCTTGGAAATCCGCCGTGGCACCTTCCCAAATCCGCTGTGGCGCCTCAGACAGAATGGCGAAAAATGCTAGAGAAACTCCCTGAAATTCACACCAAAACAGGGATCAAAAGTACACACAAATAAAATCATATAAAAACATGTAAAAACACCTGCAAAACCTCATAATTCCTTTCACCAACTCTTATGCACAATGAAAGCTAATTATACCCAAAGTATGCAAATATAAATGGCAAAAGCATGAGTTTAGGGTTAGAAATATATGCAAATAATGAGACTTATCAACTCCCCCACACTTAGCTTTTGCACTCCTGGGAAAATCAGGTCTAAACATAATGTGAAAGAGAAGGATGAGAGAAAAGGAATAAACAAGCTCGAAAGTTCAAGTTACAACTGCAACCAACAATGATTCTTCAACCAACATCCATCCATGGAACATTCTAATGCAAAGAAATCAAGCAATGATATGTAATTTAATCTAAGTGAATAAGATATAGAAGACCACACAAGGGAATTAGTGTATCACTCAACTCACAAGTATTAAAGGTTCTTTCACTCAATTCACTTATTCAAATGCTCTACCATATGCTTGTAATAGCTCTACCTTTCCACCACTTAAATACATAAGTACTCAAGAATCAAGAGGACTTTTGTGGCTTGTAATGTAAGGGTGGGGAAGAAATGCACAAGAATGCATATGAGGATAGAGATAATATGTGAATCAACGTGTAGAATTCAATAGCATTAGTAATGTTCAATTTAAGGTTTGATTTCTTGATCTTGAATTCTTAAGCTGTAAAGGTGCTTTTATTCCCACTTTCATTTCCTTTCTTGCTTTTTTTTTTAATTTTCATTTCTTTTCAACTTTTCTATTCTCTTTCTTTTTTTTTGCAAGCTCAAGTATGCATCTCCTCATATCAATCCATAATTGAATCCATCAAAATGCTAGTGAATTCTGAAAAGAATGAATGAAATGAAATATGCATCCTTGTAGGAAAGAAGTTTTATAAATGAGAGTGAAATGAATGGAAAAATTCAGCTAAAGGCTCAAATGGGTAACAAGGGATAAATCATGTAGGGTTTAGCCATTTGGTCTAAGTAGCTACTTTGAATGAATGCCTCAATCATGTTCAAGAGTACTAATGTTACATGTGGTCTTGATTAAGAACTAAGACAAGTTCTAGAGAGCATAAGAAATAAGTGAATGCACACAACAGAAATGAATATAAAGGCTCAAAGAATCCTTCCACTAGGCTTTGTCTTCCATATTCATTCACTTCAGCTAAAGAACACATCATGCTTAATCTCTATGCATTAGAAATTTCACTTCAAGATATTAATTTCCAATTCAAAGTCAATCACAAATGTAACATTAGAATTCCTGAAGCAGGCTTAAACCTTCAAAAAGTTGCTGAAAAACTGAGGTTCTACAAAGACACACAACACACAAAAACACAACATTCACTCCCCCACACTTGATCCTTGCATTGCCCTCAATGCAAATTGGAACAAAAGATAGCAAGGAAAAATGGTAAAGGAAGGAATGGAAAGAAACAACAGAACACTTCAAAACAAACTAAAAACAACCTACACTTGCTACTAGTCATGCCCTCCCCCCACCCTTGTTCAAAAATGAAGTTCAAGAATGATAATAATCAAATAAACACAGACTAAAGTATGGGAGGTAAGGAAGGGGACAACCTGAGATTATGGTGGATCAAAATTCTCCTTGTAAATTTTGAGCAGGTGGCCATTGACCTTGAAAGTCTTACCGCTCTTCTCATCTAGCAACTCTATCATGCCAAACTTGTGCACTTTAGTGACCAAGTATGGTCCTTCCCATCTAGTGCTCAACTTCCCAGGTTTAAATGTGAATCGTGCCTTGTACAGCAAAACTTTATCTCCAATTTTGAAAGTCTTCCTTAGGATTTGCTTGTCATGAATCATCTTCGTCTTCTCCTTGTAAAACCTGGAATTCTCATATGCTTCAAGTCTCAACTCTTCAAGTTCCTGCAATTGCAATAATCTTTCCATGCCAGCAGAATCAAAATCAAGGTTACATGCTTTTACAGCCCAAAGAGACTTATGTTCAATCTCAACTGGTAGGTGACACATCTTACCATAAACCAACCTATAAGGAGACATGCCTATGGGGGTTTTAAATGCAGTTCTATATGCCCACAAAGCATCATCTAATCTGGCACTCCAATCCTTCCTAGATGGTTTAACTATTCGTTCCAACACCTTCTTGATTTCTCTATTTGCATTTTCAGCTTGCCCATTACTTTGGGGATGATAAGGTGTGGATGTCTTATGTGTCACACCATACTTAGTGAATAACCCTTGTAGCAATTTATTACAAAAATGGGTGCCATTATCACTAACTACTGCTCTAGGAATGCCAAATCTAGAAAAGATGTTATTTTTCAGAAATTTTGAAACAGTGGCAGCATCATTCTTTTTGGTTGCTATGGCCTCTACCCATCGTGAAAGGTAATCAACTGCAAGAAGGATGTATGTAAAACCCATAGAAGGAAGAAAGGGGCCCATGAAATCAATACCCCATACTTCAAACACCTCACAGAAAAGCATTGGGTGTTGGGGTAATTCATGTTTCTTAGTTAGGCTACCAAATCTTTGGCAAATATCACAATTCTTGCAATACTCATAAGAGTCTTTAAAGAGTGATGGCCAATACAAACCAGCTTCCAATATTTTTCTTGCAGTCTTGTTAGCACTAAAATGACCTCTACAAGTTTGAGAGTGGCAAGCATGCAGGATATCTTGAAATTCTTCATTTGGCACACATCTTCGAATGATTTGGTCGCTGCATACCTTCCAAAGGATTGGAGGGTCCCAAATATAGTGTTTAGACTCACTCTTAATCTTCTGCATCTGAAAATGAGACAATGAAGAAGGAATTAGACCAGCAACTAAAAAGTTGACAATGTGACAATACCAAGGTTCCATGAGAGACAATGCAGAAACAGAACAATCCTTAAACTCGTCACAAACAAAATCTGAATCAATTACTCCCCTTGTAGTTTCTGGTAAGCGACTTAGATGGTCAGCCACCACATTTTCTGCTCCAGGCTTGTCTTTGATATCAATATCAAATTCTTGGATCAACAACATCCACCTTAAGAGCCTCGGTTTGGATTGTGGCTTGCTGAAAAGATACTTAACAGCAGAATGATCAGTGAAAACAGTAACTTTAGAGTTAATTAGGTAAGGTCTAAACTTGTCTAATGCAAAAACAATAGAAAAGAGCTCCTTTTCAGTAGTTGTATAATTAGTTTGAGCCTTATCTAGTGTCTTTGAAGCATAAGCAATAACTTTGGAAGCCTTACCATCTTTTTGTCCCAAAACTGCACCCACTGCATTGTTAGAGGCATCACAACACAATTCAAATGGTAAATTCCAATTAGGGCAAGTCAAAATAGGTGGAGAAGTCAATCTGGATTTAATCTCATCAAAAGACATTTTACACTCATCAGTGAAATCAAAGAAGCATCTTTTTGCAGTAATTTGGACATTGGAAAAGACACTTTACTAAAATCTTTTATGAACCTTCTATAAAATCCAGCATGGCCTAGGAAAGATCTAAGCTCCTTAAGATTTGTTGGATAGGGTAAAGATGAAATTACTTCAACTTTTGCCTTGTCTACCTCTATTCCCTTTTTAGAAATTAGGTGACCTAGAACTATTCCTTGCTGAACCATAAAGTGACATTTTTCAAAATTCAGGATAAGGTCCTTTTCAACACATTTAGATAGAGCTTTTTCCAAGTTCACTAGGCATTCATCAAAATTATTTCCATAGATGGTAAAGTCATCCATAAACACCTCAATCCCATTCTCTAGCAAATCACTAAAGATGGATAGCATACACCTTTGGAATGTGCCCGGTGCATTACAAAGTCCAAATGGCATTCTTCTATATGCAAATGTGCCAAAGGGACAAGTGAATGTAGTCTTCTCTTGATCTTGAGGTGCAATGGGAACCTGAAAATAGCCACTGAAACCATCAAGGAAACAATAGTGAGATTTACAAGCTAATCTTTCAAGCATTTGATCTATAAAGGGTAGGGGAAAATGATCTTTTCTTGTAGAATCATTAAGCTTCCTATAATCAATGCAAACACGCCAAGAATTCTGGATTCTAGTGGGGATTAATTCATTTTTCTCATTCCTAACCACAGTGATCCCACTTTTCTTAGGAACAACCTGAACTGGACTTACCCATTTACTATCTGAAATAGGGTATATAATACCAGCACTAAGCAGCTTTGTTACTTCCTTTTTAACAACATCAAGTATGAGTGGGTTAAGTCTTCTTTGAGGTTGCCTTATGGGCTTTGCATTTTCATTTAACAAGATTCTATGAGTGCAAATTGAAGCATTAATACCAGGAATATCTGCTAGAGACCACCCAATTGCACTTTTATACCTCTTCAAAACAGCAAGTAACTGAGACTCTTCAAGATTAGTCAAAGAGTTAGAAATTATCACCGGTAGTCTTTCATTTTCAGCTAAAAATGCATATTTCAGTGTTGATGGCAGGGGTTTAAGCTCCAATTCAGGAGGTTGAACTACTGAGGGTATCAGTTTCTTGAGCTCTAAGGTAGTGCAATTATTTTCAGATTGCTTCAAAGCTTCAACATAAAAAATTGCAGTTGTACATTCATCCTCATGTGAGCAACGCTCCTTAATGGGTCCCTGCAATAATGCATTTAAAACATCTATAAATCCATGTGAAAAATCAAAATTAGATGCAACATAATCTTGAGGAATTCCAATTTCACAAGTAAAAATAGATTGCAAAAGTACACTCCCTATGCTGCATATTTCGGCAAATTTGGTTGGTGTCATGCTTAATTTCCTAGGTTTGGGAGCAGCTGCACCTTGCATGATTTCCAAGAAGTATTCTAGTTCTGCATAGTTAAAGAAATTAAGATCAAGTGACTTGTAAACAGGACGAATACAAAATATGATAAGAATTTAAAGACAAATCCTGTTGCTCAGAAAGTTCAGCTTCATGCTCCTTGAATGGGGATTTGTTCACGAGAGTTGGGCTAGCTTTGCAATCATGATTCTTATGCCCTTCACCTTCCCCTTCTTGTATAGGAATTGATTCACTCTCTTGTGCTATTGAGAAATCTACAAGCAATCTTCTTGCAAGTTGTTCATCACTTGACAGTGTGGAATTAACATCAATTGAAGACTTAATGGATGAAACTGAAGACAATTCACTCCAAGTGGAAAGCCAGCCATCAATTTTAGAATCAATGCTAGGCACATCATCAAGGTGTGAAGAAAAAGAAGATGAAGGAGAATATATGGAAGAGAAAGAAACGAAAGAATCTTCAGTATCATCATTGCTATCATGCTCAAAAATAGATTCACACTCATTTTCAAGTGACAAATCAATCATATTAAGCCCCAACAGAGAGTAATCCTCATGTGGATGTTTCATCATCTCATACATGTTAAATTGAATTTTTGACCACCAAATTCCATTTTTATAATCCCATCCTTCATGCAAATCATGGTATTGGCGGTTCTTAGAAATGGTCTACCCAAAATTAATGTGCTTTCACTTATGGCCTCATTAGTCATATCTAGCACATAAAAATCAGCAGGAAATACAAGGTCTTTTACTTGGACCAAAATGTCTTCTAAGATTCCCTTGGGATTCCTAATAGACTTATCAGCTAGTTGCACTAAGACACTTGTAGGTTTCATGATTTCAACTCCCAAAGCATAGTAAACAGAACTTGGCATCACATTAATAGCAGCACCTAAATCTAGCAAAGCTTTAGAGATATGAAACTTACCAATTGACAAGGAATGGAGAAGCTCCTGGATCTTGGCATTTCACAGGTAATTGAGCTTTAAAAAGAGCTGAAACATTAGGGCCAACTTGCACCAATTCATTAGTTTTAAACTTTCTTTTGTTAGTGCAAATGTCTTTCAAGAATTTTGCATATTCAGGCACTTTCTTCAATAAATCCAGCAAAGGAATATTAATTTCTATTTTACTAAAGAAATCTAAGACTTCTTTATTCTGTTTTTCTTTTGCAACCTTCTACCCAAACATAAAAGCTCTAGGGAAAGGTAGATCTTTCAAGCTTACCTCTTTACCTTTACTTCCCAGTTTGTTGTTCATGTGAGAATCTTCAACTTTATCTTGCTCCATCTTTTCTTTGTCCTGGTTAGGCTCTGAAATTCTTGAAGAAGATTGCTCCAAGTCCTCTCCTAATGGTGCTTCATGACTCCTTTATCATCTGAATTAAAGGGCCTGCTTGAGTTGTGCACCCTTCAGTAGTTACACTTCTAAATCCAGCTTCTTTTCTTCCTTGTAGAAGTTGCTTCTCTCTTAAGCTTTCAGATTCCACACTTGGTGGTTTCTTTTTTTGGACAGAGTTCCCTTTAGTGCAATGATCTTCCTCCAAGTCAGATTCTTCATCATTCTCATTGAATGTCACCTTCCTTCCACTTCTCAAATTTATGGCATTTAATGACTTGGGATTAATCACAGTATTGGAAGGTAAAGCTCCACTTGCTTTTGCTTGAAAACTGTTGAAATTATCTGAAATTTGGGTAACAAAGTTAGCCAAGTTTGAAGTCTTAGTCTCCCATTGTTCAACCCTATTCTCTATAGCAGCCATTCTTGCATCAGATGCAGTGGTATGCTTATCAATTCTGTCCATTTGAGATGCCATAGCACTAAGATTAGCATTCATACTGTTCATGCTTTTTAACAAGAGGGACATGTCATCATTCCTTGAATTACCAATTTCTTGAGTAGTTTGGGAAGGAACCATAGCTTGTTCTGAATGCTGACGTTGTTGGAACTTATTCTGCATGAACCTTTCCTTGTTGTTCTCTCCTCCTCCCCATCTAAGATTGGGATGATCCTTCCATCCTTCATTATAAGTGTTGGAAAAAGGGTTTCTTTACTGATATTGACTGGATCTTTGTTGATACATGGCTGCCACTTCTTCAAATTGAGAAGGGCAAGATTCAGTCCAATGCATCATAGAACCACAGGAGTCACAAGAGGGAGCTACCAAGGCTTGTGATGTCCCCATAGCACCACATTGTTTACTTGACAAGAGTTGCTCCATCCTAGTCATTCTCTTGTCCATCTTCTCTGACAAGGCAGCAATTTGAGAGTCAAAGTTAGTAGAATTTGACCTCAAAATTTCATTAACAGATTGGTTATCCCTTGTGCTGAATTGTTGATTGTTGTTAGCCATCTTCTCCAATAATTCCCAAGCATTGTGAGGAGTCAAATCAAACAGTGAACCATGGGCTGCAGCATCTATTGTTTTCTTGTGATGAGATAGTAAGCCCTCATAGAAATACTGGACTAGATTAGACTTGCTGATTTGATGATTTAGACATTTAGAAAGCATGGCTAGAAATCTTGTCCAATACTCATACAAGGTCTCTCTACTATCTTGTTGAACTCCATAGATAGCCTTCCTTAATTTAAAAGTCCTTGATGTAGGAAAGTACTTCTCTAAAAAGGCCTTCTTAAGTTGTTCCCATGTAAGTGTTGTGAAGTGCTGAGGTAGACTTTGCAACCATTCCTTAGCATTTCCTTCTAATGTGAAGTGGAAAGCTCTCCTTAGCACATCTTCCAATTGAGCACCATGGGGCTTCATAGAGGAACAAACAGCATGCATGTTTTGAAGATGTCTATATGGATCATCCCCTGCAAGACCAAGAAATCTTGGTAAGGTATTAATCAAGGTACCTTTAAGTTCAAAATCAGCTTCAAAGTTATAAAAACCACATGGATCACAGTTCACACTTGAGTTATTAATTTCTCTAATGCTCCTATTCTCCTTATCTCTATTCAATTGAAGATTAGCATTATGGAGAACATTTTCAGCTTGCCTTTCATTTTGAGGTCTATTTGCAACATCACCTCTCTCAGTTTGAGCATTGTTATTATTTTAATACATCACAAAATGATTGTCTATAAACCCTCTTAAAGTAGATTCAGATTTTGAGGAAGAGCAAGATTCAACTTGAGGAAGAGGGTCACTCACTATAGGTTGCTTACTAGATTCAGTTATTTGTTTGGTTTTCTTGATTTGCCTTAGAGTTCTATTGATTTCCCAATCAAAAGGTAAAAGGGTCTTATCCTGGGATATGTAACTAAGGAACAAGAGAATAGACTAATAAAATAAATGTGAAAAAGCAATTAGACAGAAGAAAAAGATCAGAGAGAAGACAAAAGGTTAAGAGGGGATCCTGTAAAATCCGCTGTGGCCTCTATTACAGAGACGACTCCTGAGCCAGAATTGGGTTGGCGCTGCGACGCCTGATGTAATCTACCGCGGCGCTTGTTACAGAATCGCTACTGTGAAAGGTGCTATGGCGTCTGGTGATATCCGCCGCGGTGCCTGCTCCTGATAAACTAGATGGACGAATTTGCAGCAGCTTCTGACACTGCTCACACCTTCACTCCTGCAAATTGAACCTTTAACACAATGGTATTAATTTTCCTACAAGAAGAAGATCTCAGAAGCATAAAAACAAGCAACTATCATCAGATTTAGTGGAAGAACAATTAAAAGGAAAAAGGTTGCTACAGCAAGGATTCAAACAATTCACAGCTGACCAAATTGTGTTAACTCCTTGACAACCTAAGGAATGAATTTAGAACGCAACAATAAAGGAAACAATTCAACAACAAAGCACAAGAGTGAAAATGCAAAAACAAGTCAGAAGCACTAAAGCTACTTTTTATGTGGTTTTGGGCTTTCAAATATATTTTTTTCTTGGCAAACCAGTGAATTGTTGAGAACCTTAACAAGTAAGGCCCCCCGGCAATGGCGCCATTTGATAAACCTTATCACTAGGTGATCAAAATTTTACTAGGGAATGCAGCAAGTGAGGCAATACTTAGGTCATTCTTCTCAAGGAACCTTAAGTTGTAATTCAATTCTTAACGATTCACTTTAATTATCAAATTACCAATGTGAAAGCTTGAGTTTCAGAAAAGAGAAATTGAAGCAAGAAACAATCCAATGAAAAGTAACAGTAAGAAAATGTCTAAAATGCAAAAGAGATTCAGATAAGAGAAAGTAGTTCCCCTAGCAATTTATCCAACCTTCCTTCTTCAATCTTATAATTTGGAGTCTCTCAAAGTCAATTAAATGGATAGATTCAGCTACTGCTCAAATCTCTCTAAACACATATCAGAAACAACTATCTTACTGATTCATTGTCTTGCTCTGTAGAGAAGGAAAATCAATTGACAAGAGCACTTGAGAAGCAAGTTGCAGTTCTCTAAGGATGATCACAACTGTGAATCATCAATTTATTCAATCAAAATTCAGATTTACAGAACAACAGTCCAAGTAAAAACGAATTAGATCTACAAATTAACAGAGAATCCTCCATTCAACTGAATCAAAGGACACAACTCATATCTGAATGTTCAATCAGATCTAAATCCCAAGAAACATAAATCTAATCATTCAACCTTCATTCTAACCACAATTGTTCAACTGAAACAAATGAATCTTAGAATAGAAAGTAGAAATTAGATCTGAAATGACTCCCTGTTCAGCTCTATGAACTCAGGTCAGCTTCATTGCTAGGAGAACTTGGAAATTCAGCTACTCATACTCTGAATTGGAGTAGAAACAGCAAGAATTGATGAAAGATTCATAGATGATCGGTGGAAAATGATGGATTTGGATGAAAATAGAAGAGAGAAATGAGAAAAGGCAGAGAGAACAAGAAAATCAGCCTCTGGAGAGGATGAAGAACTGAATCTCCCGTCCCCAGGTTGTAGCGCGCGACTCTGTATTTAAATCTGGAATTTTTCGTCATCTACCGCGGCGCCTTTGTCCATCCGCCACGGCGCCTAGCCTGTACGGTGTCGTTTCGATTAATGATCCTGAGCTTCATGAAAACTTTAGTCTGCCGTGGCACATATGTCCATCCGCCGCGGTGCCTTTGACGGAGAGTACCCTTGGAAATCCGTCGTGGCGCCTTCCCAAATCCGCCGTGGCGCCTCAGACATAATGGCGAAAAATGCTAGAGAAACTCCCTGAAATTCACACCAAAACAGGGATCAAAAGTACACACAAATAAAATCATATAAAACCATGTAAAAACACCTGTAAAACCTCATAATTCCTTTCACCAACTCTTGTGCACAATGAAAGCTAATTATACCCAAAGTATGCAAATATAAATGGCAAAAGCATGAGTTTAGGGTTAGAAATATATGCAAATAATGAGACTTATCACTTCTACTAATCTCATTCTTTGCGATCTCTGAGAGCCATTGTGTCTCGTTGAGTTACCATCACAACATCTGAGAGTTATTGTGTTCATTCGTCACGACCAGAATCCTTGTTTGCAGTGATAGAAGTTACCACCTATGTTGGTAATCACTCTGTATTCGTCCATTGCCACTAATTCCCTTGGTTTATCATGACAAAACACACTTTTCTCTTAACCTCTGCTAGTCTTACATAACTTCATTCATCATACCATTACCTGTCTAGGCTTTCGTTACGAAGTTTAACTTAACTTCCGGATTTAACTCCATTTCTCTTTGGGGGTAGGATTAAGGTTTTGTCCTTGCCGTTATGGGAAGACAACTAATTCAATTCCATCACCACATCAACTTCATGGAAGGCCTACATATCAAGCTAGGGAAATATAACAGTGCTCATAACCAACTATACAGTTTAAGCACCCATTAGATGTAATTGTCCTATTATGTGTTGGTATGGACACATATATATCATACAGCAACATATTCATAATCAAGCCAAGTCTTTTAGCTTGAGCATATAAAACATTGCAATCACTGGGAAGTTCATAATAATGATCACTCCTTGGATCATTTCCAGAGACTTCCGGGCCTCTTTCCCTATGATGGCAAATACTCATCCTTGGGTGCACAACCTTATCTTTGCTGTATTCTACAGACTTTCCTTCGAGAAGTGTCCAGGCTTGCCGTAAGTGTAGCAAATGTTTTTCTCGACCATACACGTTCTATCATCGTGACTCTTGCCGCGATTGGGCATTCCTTGCTATTTAGGGGCTTGCCTCCCTTCTTACTTTTTTGCTTGTCCTATAGTCTCTTCCCCTTTCATTCGCATCAGAAGAGGTGCCACCCTGATCTCCCTTCTCTAACTTGGGAATAGGCATCAAATGATGGTTCAAGCTGTTCGTCGTAATTCGGCAGGCCTCAACTGCCTTGTTAAAGTGTTCGAACTGCCTAGGAACAATCATCTCTCTTAAGGACTACTTTAGTTCTCTAACCATCTTTTGGTCATCTACCTTTCATTATCTCGATAACGCAAGTAACTGAAGTAGTGGGAAAGACATCTAAACTGAGCTAAGTACCCATCAAATGACTTATTATCCCACTGCTTCAGGGTTAGGAATTCTGTTTCCTTTTCATCCTTGGCTGTCCTTGAAAAATATTTCTCATGGAATTTTTCCAAGAACACTTCCCATGTTGCTCTCGTGTTCTGAGCATCCAGAAGAATCTTGGCATTCTTCCACTAATGATCGGCATCCTTTTCCTAGCTGGTAGATAGCCATTTGGGCTTTCTGCTTAGTCAGATAGTCCAGAACTTGAAAATCTTTCCTAGTCTGCTGCTGCTTGGATGTCAATCACTCCATCGAAGGATGGCGGATTGTGCTTGCAAAAGCAAGTTATCCACTGCTGGATGCTGTTGGAGTCTACTGCTGGCATTGCCGATCTAGGCAATTGTTCTGTGGTTTGCACTGCTGAGGCTTCTTCCTCTGGCTACCTCCTGTCAAGGTTAGCCCCTGCCGCTGCTGCTGCTACTATTACGGCATCTTTTTCTTGTTCCTGCCTAGCTTGTGCCGCTGTCAACCCTTCAATAGCCTTTTATTACAGTTCTAAGTGATCAGAATTAAACGTAGCAAATCAGGAGGGACCTTTACGTCGCGTCCTGAGGGTCTCTCCAACAGAGCGTTTCATCGGTTCTAACTAATACGCTAACTAAACGAATAGCATATCCAAGGAACAAGAAATAAACATCATGCTTGGATTTTATTTGACAACATATGCATTCATAATACATCATTCAAGGATCAATCATCAGTCACAGTGATATAGTTCAACATACATAGCCATTTTAGGAACATACATAAAAATCAAGCTTGCCAGACTAACCTACTACGATTAGCTGTAACAATACAAGTCCTACGTCAGTGTTATAAAAGTCCAACTGACTACCCAAAATGGGAAATAATGAAACTCTCAAGGTTCTGGGTCCATTAACTCAACATCAGATCCCAATGTCCAATCTGAATGACAAAACTCATTCTACTATTAGCATATAAACGGGAGCATATCCGTCGTCATCAAGATCCAGTCTTCGGCATCTAACTCAAGAAAATGTATTCCTTACAAAGATCTCGAGGGCATTAATGAGATCATTAAAGCTAGCACTATTCATGCGACTACAAATGTCTCTCACACCATTTTTCCAAAGCCAGGTCTGAGGGAGTACTCTAAGCAATGCTGATATCCAGTCCATCATCTCTATGGTAGCATCTTCCCTAGTCACATAATGGTAGAGCCTCTGGATATCCTCTAGATATCTCAGGTACACATAGGCATTCTGATTCTCGTCGGGCTTAATGTACCAGCCCCTCTCCCTAAAATCCCTGGCTAAGTCCTCTATGGTGTGAAATTCTTTCATAATTGGAAGTAATTTGACTTTACTAGGTCCAGCTCCATCATCATCAGATATTTTAATGACCTCAATCCTCTGAGGATCATTGGAAGCAACTGTGGCTATGTCAAGCGGAGGGTTACTCTCCCATAAAGTATCATAGTAGAAATCTGCTACAAGGCTATAGTCCTCATCCTCATCGAACTATTGAGGGAAAGGTTCTCCTGGTCTCCCCTAGTTAATTGAACCCTCTGAGTCACTATTACAGCCACAACAAGCCATTCTACTCAGTCCTACATTATAATAGTCAAACCATCAATAATTAGACAGTAGTATTCTTCTTCAACAATATGTCAATTTTCATTTTAACTGACATATTAACTAAGCAGAGCGTTCTATCTTATGCCAGAACCTCCGCTCTGATACCAAAAATGTTGCACCTTACTATCGTATTCACTTAGGATTTAATTAAAACAATTTTAGACCACCTTGGATGGTCTTGGGCTAAAAAATCCATGAAAAACGCTGATTTTCGGATTTTTACTGTTCATCAGGTAAAAATCCAGTTTTCTGGCCCAACTTCAAAAATTCATAACTTAATCTAGAAAAATCAAAATAGAGTGGTTCAAAATTCTATAAAAATATATTTGAATGCTTTTTCAAGAAAAAATAATCTTATGAACCAATTCCATTGGAAAAAAGCATCAGGTTTTTGTGAAATTCACCTCTGTCCATTTGGCAAAAATCCTTTTTCCAGATTCTGAACCTTAACTTTGAAAAATCATTAAAAATTGTGTAGTTGGCCGTTTTTAACGTGCTGCCTATCAATTTGAAGCTTAGGACGTGAACGTTAAGCATAGCCAATTTCGTGTGGAAATTCTTTTTGTAACTTAATAAAACGTGGCTCTAAACTAACATCCTGCTTAGAGATTACAGCACCAACCATTGATACTTATACATAGCCAAATGTCCACGAGTTTTTATGGTGTGACATCATAATTTAGCCTTCAATCTGCAGCTTGCACTTGGGAGTTTTAGGCCCTAAAATGTTAGATTATATTTGGGGGATGAGATTTTAAGAAATTCCAGTAGCAAGATCAATCAACCAAAACATTAACATGCATCAATTACAAGCATTCCAACCTTTTGCTATTAATAGGGAACTACTTTACCTCATACATGTAGCACTCTAACATGCAATAGCCAAGGGACATAAAGTAAGGAGTATAGCTACATAATCATCATCATCATCATAATTTAGTTCAACCACATAATAGCACATGAAATTGCATAGCAATCAATGCAACACTCAACATTAAGGTAAATTAAATCTTACTACCTTGATCCAATGCTCTTTGATTTTCTTGTTCTCCTTTCTTTCTTCCAAAAATGCCAAACCCTAACATGGAAATCCATAAAAAAGGCAGCATGATAAACCCTAAAAATTCTCTCTTGACTCATTCCTACATGATTTTTCATGTAGATTCCAAATATCTACTTGGATTTAACAAAATAAATTTCCTTCTTTCAGTTTCAGCTTGACTGAACCATTTGGGTTAAAAATCCAAAAATTGCAACTTTGATTCTATGGCTTAGGTTTACCTTACACTATTTTCCATGTTGAACACAATGGAAGCCTCAAAACTTTGAAAAACAAATCCTAGGGTTTAGATCTTGCTATGGCCGAAATGAACTTTAAGAGAGATATCAAAGAAAACACTTCAAAAACAACCTACAACCACTTGTAACCACCAGGATCTATCATGCTTTGAAGTGTTTTAGCAAGATTGAACCATAGAACTTCCTCCTCTACAATATATATGTTTTGTCTAGCATCAAAAGAGAAGGGAACTATGATTTTCAACCATACAACTCAAGCAATCAAAGCAAGAAACATCTTAGAACAACTTACCAAGCTTGAATCTTAGTTGGATGATCAAAGTTGCTCCCTTTCTCTTGATTTCTTCATCAAGCTCTCTCTTTTTCCCTCTCTTCTTGCCTTGGCCGAAGTACTAACCAGATTTAGGGGGAGGAAGAGCTCATTAATATGCACAAAATATTCCACCAACCATCATTAATGATTTGCCAAGTGTCATAAGCCTACTTAATCTTAATCCTCTCTCTTAATTAACTTAAATCATAATGTAATTTAATTCCAAAGTCAAGATCCTCTCCACTGGTAGCTTGACACTTGGAAAGCTTTAATTACCATCCATTGAAGGCTTGACAAGTGGCAACTTATAGGCCAAGCAAAGTGCAAGACTCTGATTAACATTTTATCGGTGCACTTTTACTCCGGGTTTAACTTCTTTTCTATAATTGCAGTGCTCTGGCCTCTGTAATTATTTTCTGTCAGATCTTTAAATTATTCTCCTCATTTTTATCTTCCCAAATTGTGCTCTTTGTCTCAAATTTAATTTCTCAATACTTAAATAGAAAGGAAAACTAATTTCCTTCTCTTTAGTGATTTTTCCATTTTCCAGAGGAATTGGGAAAAATCTTGGATACTTGAGGGTCTTCTTTTAATTTCATAATCTCTTATAAT
This sequence comes from Neltuma alba, assembly GCF_004799145.2. Taxonomy (NCBI): domain Eukaryota; kingdom Viridiplantae; phylum Streptophyta; class Magnoliopsida; order Fabales; family Fabaceae; genus Neltuma; species Neltuma alba. The sequence continues at coordinate 56,928 of NW_021632034.1, read as the reverse complement.
TTCTTGGGATATCATAGGAATTTTCTTGGGATTTTATTCTTCTTAAAATATTTATTTAGAATTTTCCAAATAAAAGACCTTAAACTAGCTTAAATCGCCCTTAAATTCCTTTGTAATTTCTCTAAAGGTAATTTGGTCATAAAACCAATTTTATAATCCCATATAATTCTCAAGGAACATTGTCCTTATTTTTTCTTAATTTTCTGAGGCTTGGAAATATTTTTCCATAATTATTCTTGACCAATTTTCCTTAATTAGTCAAACTTTTCATAATTGGCTTGGAAAACTATAATAATTATTTTCCACCAAAATTCTTCTATTTCTCCTTGTCATTTTTGACCCTTAATTATTTAGGAATATCCCTATTCCTAAATTTCATATTACTGGATGTGACAGGTTTGGTCTCAACCACTTGACCTACGTCCAGTCCTTAGAATACCTCTGAGTATTTCACTATGCTCCAAGATTAATCGGGCTCTTGGTGCTGCGGTACAACAATTAATTCGCTCAATCACTCCTCCTTACTATCTGTGAGATTACAAACCTGCTCAAGAGTCCACACTTTCACTCAGAAAGTAATTGAAGATGATAGATAAAGCTCTCTCGTAGAGTAAATAAATGAGAATCACTGAAGCTCAGTATTATCAACAACAGAGTATTGAATGGAATAGTAAATTATTAGCAGAAGGTAGCTCATGTATTCAATTCTTGCATTCAATGCTTCTTCGTGCCTTTTATAGTTGAGGAAGTTTAGTAATCGTTAGATGGAAGAGCTTCTAACAGTTGAGAGTTCGGTTGCGTGTTTTCCCAGTTGCAACAATTCTCGCCATTAATGCTTTTGACATGGTAGGTTACATGCTACTAAGCAACCGTTGGATAACCGTTGAACTTTTCTCCGTAATCTGTAACAATACTTTAATCAAATAAGTTTTCCTTGCAGATTATGACTCAAGAACACAACTGAACAAATCAATATTAATTTATTGAAAAATGGAATCAATTAGTAGTTGACAGTATTGAACACGAAATGAACATCCTTGATTGAAGTCATGATCGATGACTGATTGATCAATCAAGTTATCGATCATTCAAAGTGAGAACTTTTAAAACATGTAAAGAACAGTCTCAAGATCACTTTCTATTTTGAGATCCTTAAAATAGAGAATTAACATAATCAAGAAGGCTTAGAAAAGCTCGAAGAGAAATAATCAATGTATTTTGATAGTTACTGTAACTAGTTGAAATAAGTCAATGATCGATCAAGTGATAGATAAATATTTGATCGATCATGTTATCGATAAAGCTGAGTGGTAGAAATATATTTCTAAGGAGTAATGATCGAGTACTTTATTGATAAATAGATGATGGATAAGTTGATCGATAAAAGATCAAGAAAAATATTCTAAGAGAAAAAATCAGACTGTATAATTTATCGAATAGATGATCAATCAGGTGATTGATAAAACAATATCTGAAAGATTTAATTCATAAAAACCAAGAAAGAATTTGATCGATCATGTTATGTAAAAAAGAAGGTTTTAGAAGGTTGGATGATCCATCATTTTATTGATAATTAGATTATCGATCAAGTGATTGAAAAATAACTTATCATAGTAAAACAGTAGGATAATGATGATCAATCATTTGATCAATAAAGTACTGATCGATCAAGTAATTGATAAAAGGCTTTGATAGCAATCTTGAACAAAGCGACAAACAGGTAAGTTATGAAGTAAAGACAGAACAAGTTTATTAAAAAACCATTGATCGATAATGTGATCGATAAATGGTGATTAAGACAAAACATAAAGTGAGTAGAGGGCTTTATCATTTATCTGTCTTTTCAGTGATGACTTAATTATCGATCATGTGATCGATAAATATTTACCAGACTTGTCCCATTATCTGACAGCTATTCGATCATTAGGTTATCGAGCAATTGATCGATAATTTTCAACAGACTTTTATACATAACTGAGTTAACAATGATTGATCAATTGCTCAATCAATATATTATCTACCAAGTTATCGATCAATGTTTCTGCTTAGTTACTTGTTTGTACAGAAATATTATCTATCAAGTTATCGATAATCCCTTGATCGATCAGGTGATCTGTCAACACGGATTCCTTAATTTGTTATCATCAAAACCATAATTCTAACATATATGGGTACCTAAAATGTGATTGTGTTGTTGTAGGTATGTCTCAAAGCATCCAAAACAAATAAATGGTACATTGACAGTGGATGCTCCAGACATATGACAGGTGATACCGAGAAGTTCACATTACTCAAACTGAGAGAAGGAGGCAAAGTGAGCTTTAGTGGCAATCAATCTGGAAGAATTGCTGGAATCAGAGAAATAGGAAGTGACAAAAGGATGAAGGTTGAAGATTTGTACTACGTAGAAGGTTTATGTCACAACCTGTTCAATGTCAGTCAGAGTACTGACAAAAACTACTGGGTGATCTTCGATTTAGAGGAATGCCTATTCATAAGCAAAGATGACTTACCACTGAAGAAGGAAGAATTGAACGTAAAATTGAGATCTCCAAGGGACAGTAATTGTTATACTATTCAAATTGATTCAAAACTTTCTAACAACTATTTTATTAGCAAAAAAGAGGAATGTTGGCTTTGGCATAAACATCTTGCATATGTTAACATGAATCAACTTTCATAATTAACAAAAAGGGACTTGGTTATTAGTTTACCTAAAATTCAATACGAACATGATATTATTATCGATGCTTGTTAGAAGGGTAAACAAACAAAGTTCTCATTTAAATTAATGAAGACAGTCTTAACTGAAAGATTATTCCAAATGCTTCATATGGATTTGGTTGCTTCGTTAAGAGTCAAAAGTTTCAGTAGAAACTTGTATACTCTTGTGATAGTTGATGACTATTCGAGATTCATCTGGACTCTGTTTCTTTCCTCTAAAGATGAGACATTTAATGCATTCATCATTTTTGCCAAAAAGGTCTAAAATGAGAAAGGTATTTCTATTATGTCAATCAGGTCTAGTCATGGAGGAGAATTCGAGAACAACGAATTCGTAGATTACTGTGACGAGCATAGGATTAACCACAATTTCTCAAGACCAAGAACTCCTTAATAGAATGGAGTTGTGGAAAGAAAGAACAGAGTGCTCACAGAAATGGCAAGAGCAATGCTGAATGAGAAAGGTATTTCACAAGTGTTCTAGGCTGAACCAATGAGCACGATCTACTATATTTCCAATAGAGCTTACATCAGAACATTACTCAGGAAAACTCCATATGAGCTGTACAAAGGAAGGAAGCCTAACCTGACTCATCTAAAGATCTTCAGGAGTAAGTGCTACATTCACAACAACAATAAAAAAATCTTGGTAAATTCGATCCTAAAGTTAATGAAGGTTTATTTGTTGGTTACTCTAATCGTAGTAAAGCTTATAGGGTTTTCAAAAAACATACATTCACTATTGAAGATTCAATACATTTGTGTTTACCAAAGCTGAGTCGATTTCAAAACCTCTAGATGATAATGCTGAGATCATTTTAAATTTTGAAAAATTGAATTTAAACAAATCTGCAAACAAAGTACCTTCAAAAGAGTTTTTAGAAAACAAGGATGATTCAAATGAACCTCTTTCACAAGAAAATTTAGAACAGGCTAAAGCTTGGAGACATAATAGAAATCATCCCTTGGAACAAGTTATTGGTGAAGTAAATGAAGGGGCCAAGACCTAGAGACAAGTGTTCAATGAAGTGTGTTTCTCTGCATTTATTTCACATATTGAACCAACCAATGTTAATGAGGCTCTATCTGATAAATTCTGGATAGTAGCAATGTAGGAAGAGTTGAACCAAATTTGAGAGAAATCAAGTTTGGGAGTTAGTACCCAGACCTAATAACCATCCAGTCATAGGCACCAAATGGGTATTTAAAAATAAGCTCGATGAATCTACACAAATCCTCAGGAACAAAGCCAAACTAGTAGCTAAAGGCTATAATCAGGAAGAAGGTATTGATTATGAGGAAACATATGCTCCAGTAGCTAAATTAGAAGCCATACGAGTACTCTTAGCCTTTGCTTGCATAAAAGATTCCAAATTATATCAAATAGATGTTAAAAGTGCATTTTTGAATGGTTATATTTTGGAAGAAGTTTTTATCGAACAGCCTCCTAGTTTTGAAGATTTCAATTTCCCTAATCACGTTTACAAATAGAAAAGGGCTTCATATGGTTTAAAATAAGCTCTTAGAGCTTGGTACAAACGGCTTAGCAATTTCCTGATAGAAAAAGGTTTTGAAAGAGGCAAAGTGGACGCTACACTTTTCATCAAAAGAAGTAGAAAGGAACTATTAATTGTTCAAATTTACATAGATGATATTATATTCGGAGCTACTAATGAGGATCTCTGTCAAGAATTTACTAAGTTAATGCAAGGTGAGTTCAAGATGCCAATGATAAGAGAATTAAACTTCTTTCTGGGACTGCAAGTCAAGCAGAAGAGAAATGGCATATTCATATCCCAGACGAAATATCTTAAGGGGTTACTAAGAAATGTGGATTAGAAAATACTAAAAGTGTGAAGACTCATATGAGCTCAACCATATCACTAGATGCAGACGAGAAAGGCAAAGACGTGAATCTAACCATATAGAGGAATGATAGGGTCATTACTCTACCTAATAGCAAGCAGACCAAATATTCAATTCAGTGTGGGAATGTGTACAAGATATCAATCAGCCCCTAAGGAATCACATCAAGAAGCCATCAAGAGAATCCTCAGATATCTTGTCGGAACACAAAATTTGGGAATCTGGTATCCGAAGAAAGGAGCAGACTATCTAATGGGATACTCAGATGCTGATCATGGAGGTTATAAGATAGGCAAAAAGAGTACCAATGGACAATGCCAATTTATGGGAGGATGACTTGTCTCGTGGTCAAGCAAAAAGCATAATACTATGGCAATATCCTCCACAGAATTAGAATATGTTGCCACTGCCAACTTTGTGCCCAGATTCTATGGTTAAAACAGCAACTACAAGATTTGGCAATCAACTTAAAGGAAATTCCAATTCTGTGTGACAACACAAGCACAATAAGTATGTCCAAGAATCCAGTTCACCATACCCGAACCAAGCATATTGATGTTCGACATCACTTTATTTGAAACCATGTTCAAAAGAAAGATGTTAAGGTAGAATTCATTCCTACTAAATATCAAATAGCAGATATTTTCACGAAGCCTCTCGATCAACAGAAGTTCAATTACTTCAGAAGAGAATTAGAAATGGTAAATCCCAATGAGTTGTAAGAAATCTCACATTATCTCTTTAGTTTGAGTCTTTAGATTTAAACTTTTGATGATTAAAAGACTAACTTAAGCATCAGAGTGTATAGAAATTTGTTTTGTAGGAAGCTCTGTTTTGTCATGGAAAAATAGAGGTGAATAGAGTATGGTATGATCGATGAAGACATCAATAATTAAATATTGAATTGGCATGAGTTATCGATCAACTTATCAATAAACAAGGAATATGGAATTGACCAAAGATGATGGAAAGAAAATTATCAATAAGCTGTTCGATTACTCAATTATCGATCGACATATCAATCAACAGAAATGAAGAATTTTAGTCAAATCAGTCAAATAAGTAAGAATTATCCATAAGCCTATCGATAAACTATTAATCGATCAAATAATTGATAAACCTGACCAAGTATGCACTTTTACTTAACATTTATTGATAACGTGATCAATAATTCATTATTCGATAGCTTGATCGAAAATTGCCTTAGTGTTCTTGCTTGTTCTTCCTATTAATCGAACACGTGATCGATAACTTGATTGATAAATTTAGTGTTTATGACGTTCAGATTTTAAAAAACCCCATCAGTTATTGCAACCCTAGTTCGATAAAACCGTCACCCCTGTTTCACGTAACATTTAGATTTTCACTGTTTCATCAAATTTCTTACTCCTTTCCACTCGAAATCACTCCCTAAGCTATTTCAATCCTTGATAAATCTCTCAAACCCATAAAACACTGAACATTCTTTAAAATCTCTTCTAGACAACGAGAAATGGTGAGAGTTAAGGAACTGAATGTTAGCCAAGAGGAAAGCACTGAGAAACAAACCCAATCCAAAGAAACTACTCTCTTGACCACAAAGAAAAGATACAAACTGAAAGTGAGGGAAGAACCTTAAAGAAAATAGGCGTATTAAAGATATGAGAAAGTCAAATTGAAAGCTCTGAGCAACCCGTCGCTCAGAGAAAATCTCCACCATCAAAGTCTAAATCTAAGCTACCAATGGTTAACAAGGAGTCCGAAATAGAATCTGATGATAAAGCTTCAGTTCAGAAAGTTGTGTCCCCAAACAATCGAGATAGAGGAAACAAAAAGCAAGTGAGGGTGTGTCGTGCCAAGTTCCTGCCCAAGGTACTCCATCTAAATCATCCGAGTTTTTGGTTGGGAATCTGAATAATGATGTGAACATGGCTAAGTTTAAGGCAGATTTTGCAAACCGTAAGCTTTGCCTTGTGGTTTTTGTTGATATAAAAGGCTTGAAGAAAAATGAGAAAATCAATTTGGACTTGAGTAATCCACTTGAACTCTATTCCAATTGGTTGATCATTAAAGGAGAATACTACCCAGAAGTGGTTAAAAGATTCTATTGCAACATAGAATCTGTAGAGGAATATGATGAACAAGATAATCTGGTAAATGATTATCTAAAAATCAAACTAAGAGGCAAAACCTTCAATCTCACTAGTGCCAAGCTAAATGAACTGTCAGGAACCCAAGAATTTTTGAGGGGAGGTGACATGAATGACATTAAAGCTTACAAGACTTGAATGCAGAGTGATGACTACCCAGGGGAACTAAATTTTCTACCAAAGCAAATACGTGATTATTACAGAATAATCCACTATATCTATTCAAGGAGTATGGTCAATAAATCTGAGAGTTTCTCATATCTGAACCGAGATGATTACTTTTTGTTGGCCAGAATAATCAGAGGAGAAAAGATCAACATTAGGGATCTGATTTTTAATGAAATGAAGGACTTTGTTCTTAAAAAGTCCAAGTCTACACCAATCCCTTATCTCAACTGGTCACCTATCTACTTCAAGTACATAACATTGCACCCCTTGAGCCAGGAGAACTTAAAGTAAAGGTTCCTGTATTTGGCATTAATCAACTCAAAAAAATGAGAATCCCCGTGCCATTCAGACCATCACAAAAACTGACACACAAGGAAAAAGGAAAACAACCAGTGCCCAGCAGTTCCAGACTACAGGATGAAGCAGAATCTACTGCAGCTCCCTCTTACACCTCTGGACCTTCATTCATAGAGAGATCAATCAAGGAAATGTTCTAGACTGAGCTCTAAGATTTTAAGAGGAGAGTTTATGATACAGCCAAAGAATATGGGCAGATATCTGATAGGAAGTTTGAGGGTCTTTGCACAGTCCTACATCTTTGTCGTTAGGCCATGGTTGTCTTAGAAAAGGAGGTTTCCCAGAGATTTGACTGTGTTGAAAAGGAGATCAAAGAGTTGAAAGGGATGATAGCCTCTCTCTACAACAATTTCTCTGCACCAAGCACCTCCTTCAGCTTTAAGGATCTTTTATCCTATCCACCCTCTCTTCCTTGTCCTGTTCCTGAACCAACTTCCTCACCTATCTCTATCTCTACCGAAATTAGCCTAAAATAGGCAGACCAGACCCTTTTTGGTAGAGGTCCTAGAGATTTTTGGGAAGGATGTAGGATTCCCAGAGACTAAATCACAAAAGGAAAGTTTTCTGGGACTAGGAAAAGAGAAAGTTAGAGACTCGAAGGAAGTCTCGGGGTCCAGGAATAAGAAATAGAAATAAATATAGGCCAAAGGTTATGTTGAAGGCCTCAATGAAGTGAATTTTGAGGTTAAGCCAAACCAGGGGTAAAATCATAATTTTATGAAGTTTTGGGTTGGTAAGGGCAAAAATAGAAATTATGACTAAAAATCCTAGAAAATCCCAAAAAATGGGAAATGGTAGTTTAAGGCCTGAACACTTTAAAAAAATTCTAAAAAAATGGGAATAAGGTTCAGAGGCTTGTATGAGGCTAAAAATGATAAAAATGCCCCTAAAAGGAACTTGTGGAATTCCCAAGGTTTTGACCGATTTAGAATATTTTCAAAAATGAATTATTTAAGGTATAAGGAGGCCTCAGGTAATTGCAAGAAAATGAGAGAAAATACTTCAGGAATTATCACAGGTTTTAAAAATAATTCCGTCCCTAAAAAGCGAAGAGGTTGGCTTTAATAGAATTTAAAACCTATTTATACACTATCCAAGAAAAGTCAAAGTCAAGTGTTTAGAGGTTGACTTTTGACTTAAGAAAAATTAGAGGAATTTCTTGTAATGAATAAATAGTATTGGTACCCGAAGATAGATTCTCTGAGTCGTAGACCGGTAGAAAGAATTCAGTCAAATTCACTCCGAAATAAATATTATTAATTATTTTAATTATTTTAATGGAAGAACAAGGGAAGAGCATCACTCTCTCTTTGAGCATATTATATAACACTATGTGGATTTATTTGAAGTGAGAAAATGGTCCCATAGCATGTCTCAGTGGTCCTAAGAAAGTAAAGACCCAAAAAAGTACCCTATACGGCGCAGAATGGCAAGATAGGTGGAGGAATACCTAAAGATTGCATTTTGTGTGAATTTTATATTAATTTCCTCCCTATTTTGATGCCAAAAATGATGAAGGAATATGAAGGAGACAAGTGTATGGTTAGATGGGAAAAGAAGGTATTACGTGTATGGTCGGATGCAAGACACGTGTACGGTTAGATTGGGAACATGTGGCTTGATGATGTAAGAATGATGTCATCATGATAAGGTAAGCATGATGTCATAGGACACTTATCACCACCACAAGATTAAAAGAGAAAATGGACGGTCCAGATCAAGCCACACATTTTTAAGATCAACAGCCCAGATTCAGTCTTGTTTTCTATAAATACCCCCTCCCCTCCCTTATTTTCATCCAGCCTAGAGGAAACCTTAGGGAAGCTTTGGCAAAATGGTTTCTAGAGAGAGAAAGAAGAGGTAGAAAGAAAGGCTAAGTGGTCCCATGCAAGATCAAGCTTTGAAACAAGGTATGTTTATGGTTTTTGATGTAGTTTTTCCTACCGTTGTTATTGAGCTTGGTTATGGATTTTAATAATTTTTAGGAGATTAAAACCCTGGGGGCATGCTGCATGAAATTGTTAAGGATAGGAAAAGATGAAATTGATGTTAGAATAATGTTTAAAGGCTTGAGAGGAACAAGAATTAAGTGGTTTTATGTTGAAATTGGTTGAATTTCATGATTGTGCAACTTGAGTAGTAATTCAGCCAGACCTGGTTCTTGTGCCTAGATATGATTTTACTACTTCCAATGTGTTTAAAATGAAAAATTGTGTCGGGTAAAGGTGAGAAAACAAGTTTGGAAGCATTGGAATTGAAAATAGAAATTTTGGACCCTAAAGGCATACTATTCGGTCAAGGTTGGTTTATGGGAAAGGAGTTTGATTTTGATTATTTTGACCCTAGAAATGGATTCTACATGCAAAATTACGTGGGAGTAGCATGTGGAATTAATTTTAGAAATATTGTAAATCAAGCTCAAAAGTTAGAAGTTAATATAGTTTAGAGAAAACAAAGTGTTGATGTTGTTGATTACCATGGCTCTAATGAATGAATGGAAATGATGTGTTGATGCATTTAGGGTCATGAGATATTGAGGAAGATGAATGGCAAAGGTTGAGAAAGCAACCTTAATGGTTGGTAGCAAAAGAGAGCAAGAGGAAGTAAAGAGAAAGTTTAAAGGCATAAGGTAGCAAACTTGACCTTACTCTTATGTGCTTGGTATTTGCTTACATGTTGACATGTTTCTATATTATATGATTTTATGAACTCATGTGTTGTGATTATGAATGTGTTTGAAATATGCCATAGGCCTATGCGTTCTATAATAAATGCATGATGATTTATAAACATGTCATTATGTTATAAAGGTGTTAAGTTGCAAGAATGTTATAAATGCCAAGCTTGCCATGTATGTTTGGGTGGTTATTGTTTACTACTGAGATTCTCCCAAATCTCACCTCTCCTTAACCAACCATTTAGGTCAAGTGTGATGGACAATGATTGCATGAAGGAGAGCATGAGAAGGAAGGAGAAGAAAGTGGAGAATTATTCCTATCAATGAATAAAGCTATCGGTTAATGTATGATTCTCCTAATGTGTAAATTATGTATATGAATGCCAATGATGTTTAGAATGTTTATAGCATGAATGGAAATGTATGAGAAAGAATGGGAAAGAATAAAGCCAAGTTATGCATGCCAAAACAATAAAAAGAATTAAAGCAAGAATTGTCTAATAGATAAAACGTAGGTTTTGAAGCAATCAGCTTTCAGCTCCAGTTTGATCTATCACATGTATGAGTTAAGCCATGAAATTTGGTATGGTTAAAGTACACATGCTGATCTTTAAAATAAGTAGTAAATCACCTAAAATGGATATGCGTGCTAAGAGTTATACTTGGTCAAAATTAAGGCAGAGAAACTAGAACGTACAGTTTTGACTAAATAAACAGTAAAGTTTAAGTAATAAACTGTATGAATTGGGCAAGGATAAGTCCAGTTTCATATTTTTCTCCTGTAGAGAATTGAAAGAGCTTTGAGTAGAATTTTGGAGCACCTTAATATGATTTTTTTTGGAAGTTGGACCAAAAATCTGGAATTTAACTAGTGAACAATAACCTGAGAACCAATTACAAATTTTCAATCTACGGGCTTGGTTCATGAATCGCTTGAACTGTAACACTTCCAAATGTGTATTTTGAGGGGTTAAAGGAAGGATGTTTCATTTCCCACACCTACCTCTTCTTCTATCCTTGTCACATCCTCTCCTACTCCATCCACTTTAGCCATTATCACTGTTCTTCAACCTGCTCCTTCTCTAACTATTCCACCTATTTCTCAAGCCCTCTCACCAATTTCTCAGCTTCCCCCTCTTCCAATTCTAATCACCTTGCCTACTATCTCTGCTTCTTCCCCACCTTCTGATGCTGATAAAAAGGGGGAGAAGGAAAAAGTTTAGTTCTTCTGTGTTTTTTATTATGCTTTCTATTATTTCTATTATGTTTTCATGTATTTTTGTTATATTTATGTAATTTGAATTCTGACAGTACTTAAATGATATCTGTTGCATATTTCTGCTAAATTTTGATAGTTTGATATTTACTGATGAATATTGCTATCTGTCATGGGCTTTTGCTGAATTCTTGATCTAATTTACATTTTTATCTAATAAAATATGATTAATCTTACAGCTGTGTTTTGTCATCATCAAAATAGGGGAGAATGTTAGATTTAAGGTTTTGATGATCACAAATCAAGTATGTTTTGGTTTATTATGTTGATCGATCACCTGATCGATCAAAAGATAATCAATCAAGTTACAGATAAAATGTCTCTGTTTGCTTGAATGTTGGTATTAAGTTTGATCGATAAATTGATAGATAATTCAAATTTTATGTGTTGATCAATCAATTGATCAACTATTGTTAGCACTATTTGGTATAAAAGTTTGCAGAAAAATATCGATCACTTGATCGATAATTAGATGATCAAACAGCTGACAGATAAAGAGACATAATTCTGGTAAGAGTTTATCGATCATATGATCAGTAAATAAGTTATCGATGAGAAGATAGATAAATGGTAAAGCTCTTCCACTTAAGTTATATTCTATTTCATTCACCATTTATCGATCACTTTATTGATCATAGATTTATCGATAACCTAATCGAACATTGCTTAATAACTCACTGGATTATTGATATGTTTCTGTTCAAAGTTGTTGTATGGCTCCTTAATGGATCACTTGATCGATTAGTGATTTATCGATCATCACTATCTCACTGCATCTACTATTTTAAGTTATGTTTTTGATCACCTGATCAATCATTTAATTATCAATGAAATGGTCGATCATCCAAACTTCTGAATTTCTATTTTCACATAATGTGATTGATCAAGCTTTATCCCTGGATTCTTACCTAAGTTTTTCAAACAATATTTTATCGATCACTTGATCAATCAATTACTTGAACATTATATTTTCTGTGATTTCAATGTGGAATACTTTTCTTGACCTTTCATCGATCATTTTATCTATTATTTGTTTATCGATAACGTGTTCGATCAACAATGTTCATAATCTATTTCCCTCTTACTTAGCCTTATCGATAACCTGATCGATCAAGCAATTTTCGATCAATTATTTGATCAATATACAAGTTTATTTCCTAGCAAGCTTTTTACGATGATTTCAAAATCTCTCATATTTTTATCTTTAAGTTTTCTCGGCCTTCATGTTAATCTTAATTCTCTATTTTAAGGGATTCAAAGCCATAGGTAATCTTAAACTTTTTCCTACTTAATCTTTCAAAGGTCACTCTTTTCATTTATTGATCACTTGATAGATCAATGGTTAATCCATAACTTGATCAATAAATATATTTGTCTGTTTTAAATTCTTTCACCTTGGTTAATCTATAACTTGATTGATCAAGCAGTTATCGATCATGACTTCAATCAAGGATGTTCAGTTCATGTTTAATGCATCTGGTGATTAATTGATTATCTTTTCGACTGTCATATGAATGTTTATTATGATCACTTGATCAGTTATCTTCATGATTTTCATTCTGAAGGAAAAACTTAGTTTTAAGTGTTGTTACAGAATACGAAGCTCAACGGATATTAGTAGCCCTTAACGTACTGTGTCAAAAGGATTAATGGCGAATACTATTGCAACTGGGAAAACACGCAACCGAACTTCCAATGGCTAGAAGTTCTTCAGCCTAACGGTTAATTAAATTTCTCCAACTATAAAAGGTGCGAAGAGCATTGAATGTGTAATTGAATATGTGGGCTATCCTCTACTGAAATATTTACTGTTGCATTCAATACTCTATTTTTCACTGAGCTTCAGTGTTTCATATTCATTTACTCTGTGAGAGAGATTGATACACCTACTTTACTCACTTTCAGAGAGTAACTCAAGAGTGTGGACTGTAACCTTACGGGTAGTAAGGGTGAGTGATTGAGAAAATCAATTACTATACTGAGGCGCTAAGAGCTTGTTTAATCTTGGATTGTAGTGGAAATCTCAGAGGTGTTCTGAGGACTGGACATAGGTCAAGTGGTTAAGACCAAACCAGTATAAATCCTGTGTCTTCACTTTGTAGTGAAATCTTTCTAACACAACGCTCTTTGTTTTTATTTATCTCATTATTTTCAATACATTTAAATTTTATAACTCACCCAATTCATCCCCTGATTTGACTGTGTCGTGACGCCTTAGGGTCAAATGCAATAATAAATCCAAGCATGCGATATAATGCAAAACTTGGGTCGTTTCACTTTTGGGAGCCTTTATTAATGACCTAAGCTAGCTAAATGCAATGAAAACATGTAATTGAAAAGGGGGTTTTGGGTTTTTAGGATTAAAACTGAATTATGACTAAACCAAATGCAATAAAAATGAACCTAAGCTGCTGTATTTTTGGTATTTTTGGTAAGATGATGATGGAATGGAAATGGATGATAGGAAATCTCTTGAAAATGGTTTTAATGGCAATCATAGTTTACTTAAGATAATGGAAGTTTCATAAAATCATTAGGTTTTCTTGAATGACAATCTCAATTACCCATTAAGTCTAATGTTTAAATCAATGAACTTCATTAAAGAAAATATTGTTAAGCTCTCCTAATGTGCAATTTGAGAATAATCAATGCATTTGATCAATGCGACCCAAAATCAACTTAATATTAGAACATAACCATGCAAGATAAAGGAGAATCAAGAGGATTACATGAGATATATATGCAACCACATATATTGAAGCACATAATTCAACATTAACTAAACCAACTACATATATAAATCATTAAACAATGATTACAGCAGCAATCCAAGTATCTAACTAAGAATTATAACTCATAAACCTAGGAATTCATAAGAACATAGCTAAAAGCTACAAATTGAAACTAAAACTCCCCTTTAAATCTTGGAAACTCATGCCACTCTACCATCTTTCAAGAGTTGAAAACCCTAGCCCACCATAGCTTTGGAAACAACCCCAACCAAAGTAGAATCTTCAGCCATAGCAGCTAGGAGATGAAGAAGATGAGATGGGATGAAGAAAAAGTGAAGGAAATGGATGGGGAAGGAGATAGAGATGGTGAGGCAAGAAGAAGATGAGAGAATAGAGGTGTTTTTTATGATAGAATGGAGTTATGGGAAGGAAATAGGGTTTCTGAGGGTTTAGGGGGTCAATCTGGGTCTGATCATTTGAGTAAATGTTCTATTTTCATGTTCTAACTTGAATCTGACATTGCTAATATGAGGCATTTTGTCGCAGCGAATGAATGTATTCGTCACAACAAAATGAACATTCCGGAGAGGTCCCTAGTGAAATTGACCTATTACGTCCCGGTAAACTCTTCTTATGCTGATACTCTTGATCTTGTGTGTTTCAATCTCTTGGTCTTTAATCTTGGCTCTAGCTTTTGAGTATCCTGCAATGAAAAGCAATGGTTTGAAGTATCAATTATCCTAGAAATCAATTGAATGCAATTAATAACCAATTATGACAATTTTACCCTTAAAAAGACACTAACTCATAGCAAGGACTCTTAATCTAAATGAAACATAATTATCATCAAAAAGAGCCAAAACCAATAATAAAAACCCTGAAAACGACATGAAATAACATAGAACAAATGGGTTCTATCACCTCCCTCCTGGGTGAGATTGCTACTAATAGATCTTATGAAGCATCCTTACTTTAACTCCTCATAGCATGCATTTGGAAGCGAAATGAATATGCAGAATCTTTACTTAAGCCTGAAAATTTTAGAACTTTCATTAAGGTTCTCGGGTACTTTTCATGCAGAAATTTCATATTACAGGTCCAATTTCAAAAATTCATAACTAATTCTATAAAAATCATATGGAGTTGCTCCAAATTTCTAATCGAAGCTCTTTGAATGCTCTACTAGAAAAAAAATATGAAAATGGACTTATCCTTCATCAATTCATATAGTTCATTCATTGAACTTTAATGTTCATTTGGTAAATTTTGGAACTTCCAGATTCTCTGCCTCAATATCTAAAATTTGTATGTACTAATATACACATCCAATTAAGCCAAAATACCTATGCTTTTAAAGCTTGGGATGTTTACTATATGATCACTAAATTTCGTGATTAGATTCAACTATCTGCTAGGTCAAGCCGGAGCTGGAAACTCACTGCTCTAGGACCTGCGTTTTATCTTACATTAGCTTCTTACTTTTGATTCTTCCTTAATTCAAGCATATATAAACTAGCCTTATGGTTTACCATTTATTCTTATACTTAAAATACATGTTATTAACATCATACATCATCACATTACATCACATTTCATGTTAGTCATGTCTACAAAATAATTACATTACTAGCGAATTCAAGCATCACATTGTAACACATAGAAATTCTCCACCTTCTTTGCTTCCATCTTCTTGCCCTTCCCCATGTTTATCAAACATGACTATCAAGGTTAGACAAAGAACATACACACACAACAATATCCATGATAGAAAAAGAGCGACCTTAAGTTCTCAACTGTTATCATGAATATGAAATGGAGTCCACCATCACTTATTGCACACAAACTTATTATGCATAAATCATATTACGATGGATTTCTTGTTGTAAAGAGTTCACACGCTCTGAATTACCATTCACATTCAAAATAATACCATAAAGGCCTCCAGCCATATGAATAATGTTTAAGAAATATAAATATAAAATAGACTGCCCCAAGAATAGCCAAGGCAAAAGGATCCACAACTAGTTAATCACATACAATCTCCTATGGCCTCCAGCGACCTACCAGTATGCAAGTCCAAAGAAGAGTTCCCTAAAGCATAAGTATTTCACCTAGAACTAGTGAGCTTTCATCATCATATGTTGTTTGTGGATTATTGTTATGAGGATCTGTAGTCACTAAGGGTGTTTAAATTTGAAGCCCTCTAGTTAAGTCATCTTGACTTTAAATTTGAAGGGCTTAATGCATTTGGCTAAGTGTTATGAATGCACTTCCTAAGAAGAAAAGGCACTAAGAATCATGGTACTAAAAACCGAACCGACAATTGAGCTGGCTAAGACAGTAGGTCAAGGGTTAATGGGTCAGACTGGAGTCAAACCAGGGGTCAAATCAGTGAGAAATAAAATAATTTAATTTAATTATGTATGAAAATATTATTTTAATTAAAAATTTTAATAATAAACAATAAAAGTAATATACAAATATAAAGGCATATGATATTATAATAATTAATAAAGGAATCAGAGGGCTTGGATGCTTCCTCCTCCTCTTCATATTACATATATTTATATATAATTATATAGGATAATAAATATGATTGATAGACGGGATTAATAGTTGGGAAAATGGCAAATAAAGACCCGGTTTCATATTGAAAATATGAAATTTTAGTGAAATGCCTGAAATGCCCCTCGGCCAAGTGACAAGTTGACTATGGGAAATGACAAGTTTACTTTAGCGAATGACAAATTCAGTAGACCAAATCACAACTTGGCTGAGGGGCATTTCAAACATTTCTCCAAGATTTCATGTTTGCAATATGGGACTGGGTCTTTATTTGCCATTTTCCAAATTAAGGGTCCCAAATTGCAATTTCACATATTAGGGGTCATTATTTGCCATTTTCCCTTAACAGTTTAATGCTTCAGTTATAATAGGCTTCCTATTTCAAAAATGGTTTCAGATCTTGAGAAGTGTAAACGTGTGTCAGTGGAAAATAAGTTTGTGTTGAAAGCGTGAGACAACAAGATGTAATAGTAATTCGATATTGTTGGCAAAAAAAATAGTAATGTGATAGTGACACCTGACGGTTTATATCTCTCTTTTATATGGAGTAAAAAAATTATAACCATTCATTTTAAATGAATGGCTATGATATATTCACTTTTAATACAAAGCATTGTCGATTCAAATCCTCACACTATAGCACCTATTACAAACCTCTGGTACTACCATCTGGTTTTTAGAAAGAAGAAACAAAGAGAAATCCGATGATGGCTGGCATTCAACTAAGATAAAGAATGACTCAAATATTGTTAGATTTAAGATTTTGATGATAACAAATTGGGGTAATCTATGTTTTGATAAGTTGATTTGATATAGGAGAATTGTGTGATCAGGAGCACAGGCAAGGAGCCCAAACAAAGAAGTCCAACATTCCAAAAGATCCACTACAAGGCATTGGAGGCCTAATGACAAGAGCAAGGACCAAAGCTATGAAGGAGGTCCTAAATTGTCTAATAAGAGAGATAAAAGAGCTGGAGCCCATTTATTTCGAAGAAGCACATTTTAATGAGCCTAAAAGGAGTCCAAAAATGGTGATCACATTGCTAAAAGCCCAACAAGATGATGTACAAGGCCCATGTGGGGTTCAGATGAATTCACTTAAAATACCATGTGACAAGCATGTGCCTTGGACAAGGGTCATAAGTGACGTCCAAGAATCTTCAAGAAGGATCAAGAAGGCCTCATTATGAATTGATTATGATTTAAATTCGTTTTTTTGGTCAAGGAGTGTTCTAAAAGATCATGTTTTGATCTACTTTCCTATTTTTAAATAGCAGACTTGTTCTTGAAGTTTAAGTTATTTCCTTTTATTTTCATGTAATAAATGGTGCTTCCCATAGTCAAATAATCATTAATGAGGAATCATCCCTAGCATTTATGTCTTAGGATGCTGATTCTAGAGTGTTCTATTGTTGCCTATATATAGGCTACGTTTTTTGTAATTGAATTCAGATTTAGAGGAATGAGAATTGAGTTTATCTCTCTCAGTGTGAGCTTTGCTTGCATCCTTATATTCTCGTGAGAATACTCGACAGTATCAAGGGATTGATCAACCTTGTGGTGTCTTCATGGCTAGGGTTGTAAGAGACAGGTTCTCTTAAGGTCCTGCCTAGATCAACTGTCCGTCCGTTACTTGATTCTAGCTGGTCCGTACGTCCCCTCATATCAAGTGGTATCAGAGCTAAGGTTTGCTAGCTTTCAAGTTCTATCCTTTTGGTGTTTTCATTTTTTTTTTTTGCTTTCTATATTGCTTCCGTTTCCCTTTCGTTTCCATTCTCCTCATTTTGTCTTACTCCTTTCTTCCTTATTTCCATCCCTTTTATTATTTTTTCATTTTTTTTTCTTTTCATCTCCTTCCCACCCATTGTTTTCTTTGTTCATTTGACTTGCTTTGTTCTTATGAGTAGCAAAAACAAAAAGAAAAAATAAAAAAATTCATGGAAAAAAAGGAAAAAAAGAAGTGCTGTTGTGTTGAAACAAAAAAAAGCGAAAAAAAAGGCTACAGAATTGCTAGAAAAAAGAAATTCAAAAATTGAAAAAAAAAAAGGGAAAGAGTTTCAGATTTTGGAGATTGCAACATAAAAGGCAAGTTTCCTAATTTGAAAGAGCTTCCATTGCAAGTCACAATTAATTTCCTAAATCTTTATACTTGGGTGGTAAGACTCCTACTTTCCTATTTCTACTTTTCTTTATTTTATCTAGTTTCCTATTTTGATTTCCTTTCCTTTTCATATTACTTTCCTATTCTCTTTCTTCAAGTTTCCTTCTTTCTTTTGTTTCCTATTCCTTTTCCTTCCTTTTGCATGCTACTTTCCTAATTTCAGTTCTTTTCTTGCAAGGTACTCACTTTCCTAAAGTTGTCTCAAGGTAGTACCTTTCCTAATTACTTTGTTTCCTATTTTCCTTTACTTTCACAACTTTATTTTCATTTTGCAATTTCTGCTTCCCTTTTCCACTTTTTTTTTTCTATCTATTTTTTTTCATCATAAACTTCTTCTCTTCTCATTTCCCCCCTCCTTTCATTACATCCTCACATTTGGCCTATCCTTCTTCTTTCATCTCTTCTCTTTTCCCCTCTTTCACATAGTTGCTGGCTCTTACAATTTCTGGTTGTGAAGGTTACCACTTTCTAATATTGTCTCTTGGTTTTTGTTGAGTTTCAATCAAGAATACTATAGGAGACAAGCTTGAGTGGTAAAAGGCAAGAGTATTTTACTTCAATATAAAAGCCAAAGTTGAGAGAAACACGAGTGGCACCAAATTGATTGAGTGGCACACGCGAGCAGAGTGGTAAGGTCCTTTATTTCTATTTCTTTTCTATTTGCTTCAACTAACATCTCAGGTTAAAGATGAGCGGGAAAGAATCCAATAATGAAGAATTCAACACAGATATCAAAGTATTCATGAGGGCTATGAGAGATGAGTTTCTCAAACTCAAGATCGAAATGGAAGAGTTAAAGATATCCAAAGTTGATAGTAGTGATGACGGGGTGATTAGATCTAATTTGTCAACTTCAAAGAGCAGGAGCAAACATTCCAAAAATGACACAGCCATAATTGATCCGAAGATCAAGTATCCTACTTTCAAGGGTAATACTGATCCAGATAAATATCTTGATTGGGAGATGAAGTTCGAACAGATTTTCCAATTGAATGATTGGCTTGAACAAAAGAAGGTAAAATTAGCTTCATTTCAGTTTTCTGACTATGCTACTATTTGGTGGGAAGATTTGCAGCTTAAAAGACGCCTTAAGGGCAAAGGTCCCCCTCGTACGTGGGAGAAGCTAAAGAAACTCATGCGCAAGAAGTATGTTCCTAGTTTCTACTATTGAGAGCTTAATAGAAAGTTGCGACTGTTTAGCCAAGACTCTATGACAGTAGAAGAGTATGTACATGAGCTTGATCTTCTTAAGATGCGTGCTGGAGTACGAGAAGATGAAGAATCAAGCATGAGCAGAATTATTGATGGTCTAAGACCTGAAATTAGAGACAAAGTTGAGATGTACACTTTTGTTGATAAGGAGGAGTTGGTGCACAAAGCCATCAAAGTTGAAAAACAGTTTAAAGAGAAACACTCCAAATCCTCATCCCATGGCTGGAGGGACTCTAAACCAACCTCCAAGTGGAAGGATTCCAAGGCTAAGGATGCAGCAAGATTCACCCCTAAGGCCAAGGAGGAATCAAAGCCTAAGGGTGATGGTGGTAAGAAACTTGACTCTAAAACTTCTTTTAATGATAAAACCTCTTCTCTTCAATGTTTTAGATGTCATGGAAAGGGGCATATTGCTTCCAAATGTCCCAATAAGAGAGCCATCATTATCAAAGACAATGGTGAGTATGACAGTGAACATTCTAGTAATGATGACATGCCCTCTTTGGTGACTGACTCTGAATTGGAGATTGATGAAGCTGAACCTGTTACGGGAGAAGCATTGGTGGCTAGAAGATCCCTAAATATTCATGTAAAGGAAGATGATGAGAAAGAGCAGCGAGAGCTTATCTTCCACACTAGGTGTTTCATAAAGAATAAGGTATGCAGCATGGTTATTGATAGTGGTAGTGTTACCAATGTTGCTAGTACCTTACTTGTTGAAAAGCTGGACTTGCCTACTATGAAGCATCCTAAACCTTATAAATTGCAATGGTTGAATGATAGTGCTGAGGCTAAAGTCACTAAGCAGGTTTTGGTTTCTTTTTCTATTGGGAACTATCATACTGAAGTTCTATGTGATGTGGTTCCAATGCTTGCTGGACATCTCTTACTCGGAAGGCCATGGCAATTTGATAGCAAAGCTCACCATGATTGTTACAAAAATTGTTATTCTATACCATTCAATGGAAAAATCATTGTATTGAAGCCTCTTAGGCCAAAAGAAGCTTATGAGGACCAAGTGAAGATTGAGCAGGATTGCAAAAGAATGAATGAGTTAAAAGAAAAGGAGAGAGTGGAAAAGAAAGAAACTAAAGAGAGAGAAAAGAAAAGGAAAGAACATGAGAAAAGTGAAAAAAAGATAGAGAGTTTAATTTCTGGAAAAAGTGAGGTTAAGAGAGTACTGTTGAGTGAGCAAGTCTTAGTGCTTGTGTGTAAGGATGCTTATTTTTCCCCTAACGATCTTAACCCCTCTTTGCCCTCTAGTGTTGTGTCTTTGTTGCAGGAATTTGGTGATTTATTCCCAGATGAGATACCTGATGGGCTTCCTCCCTTAAGAGGAATTGAGCATAGGATTGATTTTATTCCTGGAGCTTCTCTACCTAATAGACCTGCTTATAGAGCTAATCCTGAGGAAACTAAAGAAATTCAATGCCAAATAGATGAGCTTATGAGGAAAGGCTTTGTGAGAGAAAGCTTGAGCCCATGTGCTGTTCCAGTACTCTTAGTGCCTAAGAAAGATGGTTCGTGGCGAATGTGTGTTGATTGTAGAGCCATAAACAAAATAACAGTTAAGTATCACTACCCCATTCCCAGATTAGATGACATGTTGGATGAGTTGCATGGTGCTACTTTATTCTCTAAAATTGATCTTAGGAGTGGTTATCATCAAATTCGCATGAAAGAGGGAGATGAATGGAAAACAGCATTTAAAACTAAATTTGGATTGTATGAATGGTTAGTTATGCCTTTTGGGTTAACTAATGCACCTAGCACTTTCATGAGCTTGATGAATCATGTTTTTTGTTCATTTATTGGGAAGTTTGTGGTTGTCTACTTTGATGATATTCTTGTCTATAGTAGAACAATAGATGACCATGTTATTCACTTGCATGAGGTGTTTCGAACTCTTAGGAGAATAGCTTATATGCTAATTTTCAAAAATGCTCCTTTTGCATGGATTCTGTTGTGTTTCTTGGTTTTGTTGTAGGTGCTCAAGGGATCCATGTGGATGAGGAAAAGGTGAAAGCTATAAGAGATTGGCCAACCCCAAAGAATGCCAATGAAGTCAGGAGTTTTCATGGACTAGCAAGTTTCTATAGGAGGTTTGTCAAAGATTTTTCAACTATTGCTGCACCTCTAAATGAGCTTGTTAAGAAGCATGTGACATTTAAATGGGTGAAACACAAGAAACAGCTTTTAATACCTTGAAAGAGAAATTAACCAATGCACCACTTTTGTGTTTACCTGATTTTAATAAAGTTTTTGAAGTTGAATGTGATGCTTCTGGGATTGGTATTGGTGCTGTTCTAATACAAGAGTCTAGGCCTATTGCCTACTTCAGTGAGAAATTAAGTGGAGCTTCTTTGAATTACTCTACTTATGATAAGGAACTCTATGCTTTAAAACGAACTTTAGAAACATGGCAGCATTATTTATGGCCTAAGGAGTTCATTATTCACTCTGATCATGAAAGTTTGAAGTTTCTATAGTCTCAAGGTAAGCTTAACAAGAGGCATGCTGGCTGGTTGGAATTCATAGAGACATTTCCTTATGTGATCAAGCATAAGCAAGGTAAAGAGAATGTTGTTGCTGATGCTCTTTCTAGGAGGTATTCTCTTATCACTTCTCTTCATGCTAGATTACTTGGATTTGAATTATTAAAAGGGTTGTATGACTCTAATTGTGATTTTTTCAAAATTTGGCTTTCTTGTGAAAAGCATGGGGTGAATGACTTTTATAGATCTAATAGGTTTCTTTTTAAGAAAGATAAATTGTGCATTCCCAATTGCTCTATGCGTGAGCTGCTTGTAAAAGAAACTCATGGTGGTGGTTTGATGGGTCACTTTGGTGTTGACAAAACATTAGCTATTTTGCATGAACACTTTTATTGGCCTCATATGAGGAAAGATGTCATTTCTGTTTGTACCAAATTTGTCACATGTAAGCATGCAAAGTCTAAGGTTCAACCTCATGGCTTGTATTCCCCTTTACCTGTGCCTTCCCAACCTTGGGTAGATATTTCTATGGATTTTGTGTTGGGTTTGCCTAGTTCTCAGTCTGGAAAGGATAGTGTCTTTGTTGTGGTTGATAGATTTAGTAAAATGGCTCATTTTATTGCATGTTCTAAAACAAATGAGGCAGTCCATATTGCTGACTTGTTTTTTGAGGAAATTGTTAGGTTGCATGGATTGCCCAATACCATTGTGAGTGACAGGGATGTGAAGTTTCTTAGCCATTTTTGGAGGACTTTATGGAGTAAGCTAGGAACTAAGTTGTTATTTTCTACTGTGGCACATCCCCAAACTGATGGGCAAACTGAGGTAGTCAATAGAACACTTACTACCTTGTTGCATACAATAATCGAAAAGAACTTAAAGAATTGGGTCAATTGTCTGCCTCATATTGAGTTTGCATATAACAGAGTTGTTCACTCTTCTACTTCCTTCTCTCCATTTGAGGTTGTCTATGGCTTTAATCCTTTGTCTCCTTTAGATATATTACCATTGCCTTCTAATGAGCAAGCAAATCTTGATGGCAAGAAAAAGGCTGAGTTTGTGCAGGGATTACATGCTAAGGTGAGAGCCAACATAGAGAGGAAGAATGAGCAATATGCTAGGCAAGCTAACAAAGGTTGTCGGAGGATTGTCTTTGAGCCTGGATATTGGGTTTGGGTACACCTGTGGAAGGAGAGATTTCCTGACCAACGCAAATCTAAGTTACATCCAAGAGGAGATGGCCCTTTCCAAGTCTTAGAGCAGATCAATGACAATGCTTATAAAATAGATTTGCCTAGTTCCTATAGTAATGTTAGTGGTACTTTTAATGTTGCTGATTTGTCTCTCTTTGATGTTACAGATTCGAGGACGAATCCTTTCGAGTAAGGAGGGAATGATAGAGGAGCATTGTGTGATTAGGAGCACAGGCAAGGAGCCCAAACAAAGAAGTCCAACATTCCAAAAGATCCACTACAAGGCATTGGAGGCCCAATGACAAGAGCAAGGACCAAAGCTATGAAGGAGGTCCTAAATTGTCTAATAAGAGAGCTAAAAGAGCTGGAGCCCATTTATTTCGAAGAAGCACATTTTAATGAGCCTAAAAGGAGTCCAAAAATGGTGATCACATTGCTAGAAGCCAAACAAGATGATGTACAAGGTCCATGTGGGGTTCAGATTGAAGAATTCACTTAAAATACCATGTGACAAGCATGTGCCTTGGACAAGGGTCATAAGTGATGTCCAAGAATCTTCAAGAAGGATCAAGAAGGCCTCATTATGAATTGATTATGATTTAAATTTGTTCTTTTTTGGTCAAGGAGTGTTCTAGAAGATCATGTTTTGATCTACTTTCCTATTTTTAAATAGCAGACTTGTTCTTGAAGTTTAAGTTATTTCCTTTTATTTCCATGTAATAAATGGTGCCTCCCATAGTCAAATAATCATTAATGAGGCATCATCCCTAGCATTTATGTCTTAGGAGGCTGATTCTAGAGTGTTCTATTATTGCCTATATATAGGCTACGTTTTTTGTAATTGAATTCAGATTTAGAGGAATGAGAATTGAGTTTATTTCTCTCAGTGTGAGCTTTGCTTGCATTCTTATATTCTCGTGAGAATACTCGACAGTATCAAGGGATTGATCAACCTTGTGGTATCTTCATAGCTAGGGTTGTAAGAGACAGGTTCTCTTAAGGTCCTACCTAGATCAACCGTCCGTCCGTTACTTGATTCTAGCCGGTCTGTACGTCCCCTCATATCACTTTTAATACAAAGCATTGTCGATTCAAGTCCTCACACTATAGCACCTATTACAATCCTCTGGTACTACAATCTGGTTTTTAGAAAGAAGAAACAAAGAGAAATCCCATGATGGCTGGCATTCAACTAAGATAAAGAATGACTCAAATATTGTTAGATTTAAGATTTTGATGATAACAAATTGGGGTAATCTATGTTTTGATAAGTTGATTGATCACCTAATCGATTAAGAGTTTATCGATCACTTGTCAGATAAATTCCCTGTGTAAACGAGTAACTTAGCAGAAATGTTGATTGATAACTTCATAGATAAATCAGTTTATGTGTTGATCAATCAATTGATTGATCATTGTTAATACTGATTTGCATAGAAGTCTGCAGAAAATTATTGATCAATTCATCGATAATCTACTAATTGAACCCCTATCAAATAATGGGACACAATTTTGGTAAGATTTATCGATCACTTGATCGATAAATATGTCATCGATAAGAAGACAAATAAATGGTAAAGCGCTTTCACTTTTGTTATATCCTGTTTTTGTCATCATTTATTGATCACTTTATCGATAAGAGATTTTTCGTAACATCCAAACTTTTGGGCCTAGAAGTACTAGAAATAGCCTGAATTGAATAGGCTACTAGACCCCTTTTGAGCAGAAGTTCCAAAGATGAGAAAGGAAGGCAAAGCAGTTTCAGGGACTAAACTGCAAAGTAAAAGTTTTAAGGGGCTAAAGTGTAATCAAAGTTAGAGGCTCCAGTAAAGTCTCAAAGGCCTAGAGAGAGAAAAGAGACTAGATATAGGCCAAAGATTAAGCTAGAAGCCTCAAAGAGAGGATTATATAAAGCTAAGTCCAAGAAGGGACTAAACTGTAAATTCAGAAAGTTATGACCAACAGGGTTAAAAATGGAAGAGTATGCAAAGAATTCCAAGAAAATCCTAAAAAATGGGAAATAATATTCTAAGGCTCTTCTGTGAAGAGAAAAGACGAAAATACCCCTGAGGCAGCTTAAATAGAATTTATGAGGTTATTGCCGGTAAAAAGTATACCATTTGAGGTAATTATTTGAGATAGCAGAGACCTTAAAAATGTACACAAAAGTTAGATTAAATGGTTGAAAGATTGTACTAATTTATAAAATTAGTCCCGTAACCAAAAGGCCAGTAGAGTGGCTTTAATAAATTAAAGAGCCGGTTTTGCCAATAAAAGGGTATTTTGGTAAATGAATTTTTATGTAAGGTTTAAAGGAAGTGTTATGGCCTAAGAAAATTTATAGATATTCTGTAGAATTAAAGGGAACTTATGGAGCAGACAGAAAAAATTTTTGAGCTCCGGAAGGCCATAAAGGAAGCCGAAGAAACGTGGGCCAAGTAAATTCGGAGGAATTAAGTTTGATCCAACGGCTAGGATCTAATCTCCCATCTCCTCCACCACTTTTATGACACTTGGCATCTTCTAGAAGGTTGAGGTAAGTATGATGCAAGAAGATGATGCAAGGATGATGTAAAAGTCAACTTGAAGTTCCAAAATTGCCCTTACCCTTTCTATTAGCCACCAAGGGTATTTTGGTCCATTCAAGCCAAATTTTTGGCTATAAATAGGCATTCCCTCCCCTTCATTTTCGGCCAAGCAAGGATCTATAGGGAAAACTCTACCACTCTTGCATCTAGAGAGAGAAAGAGCTACTTCTAGTGAGAGAAAGTCCACCTAAGTTCAAGCTTCAAAATCAAGGTATATGGTGGTTGTAGCATCTGATTTGATGCCTATTTCGAATTAGTTACTATTCATATCTGATTCTGAGATGTTTCATGATTAAATTGCACTCTGTAAGCTTTAAATCCATGGGTAGAACACTTCATTTGGATATGTGTACGATTTATGGTGATTTTTCAAAGTTAGGGTTTGAAATCTGGAAACAGTGTTGAACTTTTGGAAGAGTTTTGAGTTTCGTACAATTCCAGTACTGTTCGACGTAAAATTAGTTCCTGAAACTATTTTTCCTTTAAATTTAACTTAAGGAGATATCAGTGAGACTTGGAACCACTCAATGTTGATTTTTCTAGAATTAATTATGAATTTTCAAAGTTGAGCAAAAATTCTGGAGATTCTGTGTGAATAGTACCTGCGAAGCATAATTTCCATATTTGATATTCTTGAATCTAAGGCCATCTAAAGTAGTCCTAATTGACAAGAAATGGATCATAAGGATGGTAAATGATGACATTTATGTTAGAAAAGCTAAAAAGAAAACCCTAAGACTAAGAGAAAGGGTTGAGGTTCAAGAGAGATAGTCTTGAACTTTATATAATCTAGTGGTCTTAATAGATTGTATGATCATTATGGTTATATTTAGGACCTTTGGAACATCCAAGAGGATATGTGGTGATGTTAACTGAATGCCCACATGGTTGGAAAGTCAAGGGAGTCAAACAAAAAGCAAGAGGAAAGCTTGAGATGCAAGGTAGTGAACTTATCTATTGTCATTGCTTGATGTTGTATGCTTGTGTGTTGCCGTGTACATGTTATTGAATGTTATTGTGACATGTTTTAGCTGCTGTAATTGCTATTCATGATGAGTAGATTATGTCTCCATGGCCATGCATCAAGAAGTTAGCTTTGAGCATGCTAATATGTCACTAATTAACAAGAGAATAAACAAGTTACGTGTAGTGCATTAGCATCCATCTAGCATGATTATGTGGTATTGTTTGCTACTGAGATTCCCCTGAATCTCACCCCTCCCTAACCAACCATATAGGTCAATCATCAATGGGCAATAATGGCATGAGAAGCAAGGAGAAGAAAGTGGAGAATTATTGATGTCAATGAATGATATTATTATTCATTGTGTAATTCTCTTATTATGTAATTTATGTTATGAATATATATGATGCCATGTATTTAATTATAATACTTATGGCATGTATAGAAATGTATGAGCATGAATGGGAAAGAGTAAGCCCATGTTATGTATGCCAAAGAAATAAAAAGAATTAAAGTAAAAAGATGTTAAGGGATAAAACGTAGGTCTTAGAGCAGTGAGATTGTAGCTCTAGTTTGACCTATCAAATGAATGAGTTAAGTCACGAGATTTGGCACACTTATAGTACACATCCTAAGCTTTAAAATGAGAGGTATATCATCTCAATTAGATGTGTACACAAGGAGATACAAATTTCCAAAGTTGAACCACAGAATTTGGAAGTTTCAGATTTTTGAAATGAATAGTAATATCTATTGATTTAACTGTACGAATTGGGCAAGGATAAATCCCATTGGATATTTTTTCCTTAAAGAGAATTGAAATAGCTTTCAGTAGAATTTTAGATCACCTCAATATGATTTAAATGGAATTAGTTATGAATTTTTGAAGTTGGCCCCATAATCTGGAAATTAAACATTGAATAGTAACCCGAGTAGTTATATTGGAATTTTAAATCCACGGGCTTGTGTTATGATTTGCTTGAACCATAACGCTTATGAATGCGTACTCTGAGGGGTTAAAGGCAGGAAGTTTCATTTTTTGATAACATGATCAAACACTGCTTAATAACCCGCTTGATATGTCTTTGTTCAAGGTTGTTATCTGGTTGATTTATCGATCACTTGATCCATCAGTGATTTATCGATCAAATGATCAATCATCACCCTCTTGCTCTACTTTTTAAGTTATGTTTTTTCCTCGTCACCTGATCGATAATCTAATTATCGATAAAATGATTGATCACCCATATATCTGATTGTCTTGTTTTCATATAACGTGATCGATCAAACGTTTTCCTAGCATATCAAAACTAAGTCTTTCCACTATCTTTATCGATAACTTGATCGATCAATCCTTTATCGATCACTTAATCTATCATCATATGTTTTGTGCACTTTGAGAAAATCTTTGTTAAATCTCTTAATCAGCTTTATCGATAACTTGATGGATCAAATACTTTTTAATCACTTGATTGATCATCGACTTATTTCGGTTAAACATCAACAAGTTACCATGATTCTCAAATATGTTGATTATTTCTCTTCAAGCTTTTCTCAGCCTTCTTGATTATCTTAACTCTCTATTTTAAGGAATTCAAAATAGAAAGTTGTAACATCCCGATTTTTGAGCCTAGAAGTATCAAAAATAGCCTAAATGAGATAGGCTACCAGACCCCTTTTTAGTAGAGGTCCTAAAGATGAGAAAGGAAGTTAAAGCAGTTTTAGGGACTAAACTACAAAATGAAAGTTTTAAGGGGCTAAAGGGTAATCAAAGTTAGAGGCTCCAGTAAAGTCTCAAAGGCCCAGAAAGAGAAAAGAGGCTAGATACAGACCAAAGGTTAAGTTAGAAGCCTCAAAGAGATGGTTTTATAAGGTTGAGCCTAAGCAGGGGTAAAACCGTAAATTCAGAAAGTTACGGCCATCAGGGGTAAAAATGGAAAGTACTTAGAAAATTCTAAGAAAATCCCAGAAAATGGAAAATAATATTCTAAGACTCTTTTGTGAAGAGAGATGAAGAAAATACCCCTGAGGTAACTTAAAAGGAATTTATAAGTTTATGGCTCAATTTGAGATGTAGAGGTAGATTTAATTGTTTGAGTCATAAGGAAGCCTCAGAAAATTATGGTAAAATGGGGATGTATGATCTAAGAGACTGTAGAAAATTATAAAATTAGTCTCATCCCCAGAAGACTAGCAAAATGGCTTTAAGAATACTTAAAAGCCAGTTGTGCCGAAAAATGGCATTTTAAAGAATGATTTTTAAGTAGGGCTACAGGTTGAGTTATGACCTGAGAAAATTCACAGATTTTCTCTAGAATATGAGGAATTTTATGATATTTTTGGATGAATTTTTGGACCTTTGGATTGAATAAAATGCTCCAGTCAAATATTAAATAATTTTGTCCCCTAAATAGGAGACAAAACCAAAGAAAATATCTAAGAGCCATCATGACGATGCTGAGTCAGCGTGCTGAGTCATCAAGCGTAATCATGACACCGACGAGTCATCATGCTGAGTCACCAAGCGTAATCATGACACCTACGAGTCATCATGCTGAGTCACCAGAAGATATTTATGGACAGCATAAAAATCAGAACGCAGTACGGGAATATTTTAGACAGTCTTTTGTCTACCCGTTATAGTGAAATCTCTACTGCATGACTCAGTAAGGTTAAGTAGCCTATCAGTAGAGCTAATTATTTTTCCCTCTGCTCCTCTAAGGTGGCGCCATATATGTATTTGTTAAGATGAGAAAATAGTGTCAGAACATGTCCTGGTGGTACAGGGTAAGTCAAGACCTGAAAAGTATCCGATACGATGCAAGATTGGCTTGATAGGTGGAGAAATAATTAAGAGAATATTTTTGCACGAATTTTCCATTTATTTTCTCCCTATTTTAATGCCATAAATGATGAAAGGACATGAAAGTGACACGTGTACGGTTAGATGAGAAAAAGAAAATATTACGTGTACGGCTAGATGTAAGACACGTGTACAGTCGGATGCAAGACACGTGTGCGGTCGGAATAAAAACATGTGGCTTGATAATGTAAGCATGATGTCATCATGATGAGGCAAGCATGATGTCATAGGACACTTGTCACCGTAAGATCAAAAGAGAAAATGGACGGTCCAGATCGAGCCACGTATTTTTAAGATCAACGGTCCAGATTCAGTCTGTTTTTCTATAAATACCCCCTCCCCTCCCTACCATTTCGCCCAAGCATAAGGAATCTATGGAGAAGCTCTTGCAAAATGGTTTCTAGAGAGAGAAAGAAGAGGGAGAAAGAAAGGCCAAGTGGTTCCAAGCCAGATCAAGCTCTAAAACAAGGTATGTGATGGTTTTAGCACCTGATTTTATGCCTATTTCGGATTGGTTACTGTGCGTATCTAATTCTGAAATTTTTCATGCTTAAAGTACACTCTGTGAGCTTTAAATCCATAGGTAGATCACTTTATTTGGATATGTGTACGATTTATGGTGATTTTTCAAAGTTAGAGTTTGAAATCTGGAAACAGTGTTGAACTTTTGGAAGAGTTCCGAGTTCCGTACAATTCCGGTGCTGTTCAACGTAGAATTGGATCCTGAAACTATTTTTCCCTTAAATTTAACTTAAGGATATTTCAGTGAGACTTGGAAGCACTCAATTTGGATTTTTCTAGAATTAATTATGAATTTTTAAAGTTGAGCAAAAAATTCTGAAAATTCTGCGTGAACAGTACCGCGAAGCAAAATTTCCAGATTTGGTATTCTTGAATCTAAGGCCATCTAAAGTGGTCCTAATTGACAAGAAATGGATCTTAAGGATGGGAAATGATAAGATTTATGTTAGAAAAGTTGGAAAGAAAACCCTGAGACTAAGAGAAAGGGTTGAGGTTCAAGAAAGCTAGTCTTGAACTTTATGTAATCTAGTGGTCCTAATGGATTGTATGATCAATGTGACTATGTTTAGGACCTTTGGAACATCCAAGAGGATGTTTGATGATGTTGATTGAATGTCCACATGGTTGGAAAGACAAGGGAATCAAAGGAAAAGCAAGGGGAAAGCCATGTTACAAGGTAGTGAACTTACCTATACTGTGTGCTTGATATGTATGCTTGCATGATGTGATTGTGTTGCCATGATGTGACTAAGCTATGATGAAATGTTTGCAAAGTTATTTTTGCAAGTTTATGTTATGTTTTGCCTTGGCAATATGTTATGGAAGCATGAAATGCTTTAGCTTACTTTCCATGGCATTCATGTGTTAATGTTATAACACGTCATGCATATGCATTATGTCTTGCATGCTTATGGGTAGTGTTTGCTACTGAGATTCCCCCGAATCTCACCCCTCCCTAACCAACCATTTAGGTCAATCAATGATGGGCAATAATGGCATGAGAAGCAAGGAGAAGTAAGCGGAGAATTATTCTTGTTAATGGATGAGACTGTTGATAAATGTATAATTCTACTATTTTGTGAACTATGTTATGGATGCCAATGATGCCATGTATTTAATTATAATATTTATGGCATGAATGAAAGTGTATGAGCATGAACGGGAAAGAGTAAGGCCATGTTATGTATGCCAAAGAAATAAAAAGAATTAAAGAGATGTTAAGGGATAAAACGTAAGTCCTGGAGCAGTGAGTTTGTAGCTCAGTTTGACCTATCAAACGAGTGAGTTAGGTTATAAGATTTTGCAACCAAAGAGATCTGATGTTTCTCTTTAAAATGAGGGGTAGTTTGCCCGATTCCGATAACCGAGCACAAAGTTATGCCTTTCCAAAGTTAGGCAAAAATACAGTAAAATCCGAAAATGACCAAATGAACAGTAACTTTTTCAAAGGAAATTGAGCTCGAATTTCAAGGCAATCAGTTCAGAAACTATTTTTCCTCAAAATTTTATCCAAAGAGCTTTCTGTAGAACTTGGAATCACTCAATTTCAATTTTTCTACAATTAGTTACGAATTTTCGAAGTTTGTCACATTTTAAGGTGACAATGAATAGTAACCCGTAAATGAAAATTTTCAAACTTGATTTTTCATCAATTGTAGCCTTCAAAAGTGATTCCAAATGCTTCCACAAGGAAAGTTAATTGGTATAAACATGAGGTGTTACAAAAGTAATCTTGAGACTTTTCTTTTTTGAAATCATTCTTTTCACTTATCGATCACTTAATCGATTAATGGTTAATCCATCACTTGATTGATAATTATAGTTATCTGTTTCAAAAGCTCTCACTTTAAATAATCGATAACTTGATCGATCAACCAGTCATCAATCATGACTTTGATCAAAGATGTTCATTTCTTGTTCAATACTTTTAGCAACTAATTGATTCCATTTTCAATGAATGAATATTCATTATTATCATTTCATCAGTTATGTTTCTAAGCTTTACTCTACAAGAAAAACTTATTTGATTAACGTATTATTACAGATTACGAAGAAAGTTCAATGGTTATTTAGAAGCCAGTAACCTACCATGTTAGAACCATCAGAACCGTTAATGGTGAAAACCGTTGCAACTAGGAAGACATGCAACTGAACTTCCATTGGCTAGAAGTCCTTTCATCCAATGGTTATTAAACCTCTACAACTATAAAAGGCACGAAGAAACATTGAATGCGAGAATTGAATACGCGAGCTACCTTCTGCAAATAATTTACTATTGCATTCAATACTCTCTATTCTTGCTTATACTAAGCTTTAGTGTTTCTCATTTATTTACTCTGCAAGAGAGCTCTATCTATCATCTTCAATTACTTTTTAAGTGAAACTCGAGTGTGGACTCTTGAGTGGGATTGTAACCTTATGGATAGTAGGGGAGAGTGATTGAGCGAATCAATTGCTGTACTGTGGCACCAAGAGCCTGATTAATCTTAGATCTTAGTGAAATACTTAGAGGTGTTCTGAGGACTAGACGTAGGTCAAGTGGTTAAGACCAAACCAGTATAAATTCTGTGTCCACTCTCTACGGTGAAATCACTTTAACTCATGTACTCTATTTCTGTTTAGGTTATTGTTTTAATAGGCAAGATTTTTATAACTCACCCAATTCACCCCCTTCTTGGGTGAGACTGCCACTAACATTTGGTATCAGAGTAGGTCTCTTCTGTAAAGATTTAATAGTCCGAAGAGAGATCCCATAGCAAGATTCAGAGACAGCATGTTACCCGAAGGGTGTAACTGCCTGGCTTTAACAGAGAAAACTATATCTTCTAGAAGATGAGGATGAAAATCTTCATCAAAGCTACTGAGTATGGATTATGGGACGTGATCGAACATGGTAACTAATTCTGATGAAAACCATAGACGGACAACAAGTTTACAAGAGTCCCAGGGAGTTCAATGAAGAAGACAGAAAGTTAGTGACACTAAATGATAAAGCTATCAGCATACTAACCTATGCTCTAAGCCAAAGAGAATATTTCTGAGTTTTTAGTTTGGAAACTGGAAAAGAAATGTGGAAAGCACTAGAGATAGCTCACGAAGGAACCACCGGTGTAAAATATAGCAGAATCAACACTCTCACCACAGAGTTTGAATTATTCAAAATGAAGGATAGAGAGAGCATCTGAGACATGGAAGTTAGATTTTCACACCTCATAAATCACCTCATTGTACTCAGAAAGAAGTATAGTCAGGAAGACTAAGTGAGAAAAATCTTAGGTGGCCTCACAAAAGAATGGGAGCTGAAAGTAATAGCCATTAAGGAAATGAAGGGAGAATCAATTGGCTCAGTTGCAGCGTTATTTAGAAGTCTTGCTAAATATGAGAGCAAGCAAAAATATAAAAAGGAGATGAATGAGAAAAACTGCAAAGGCATTGCTCTTAGAATTCAAGAAAGTGAAGATGACAACGAAGAGGACCTGGAAGATGACGAAATGGGTCTTATCATCACAAGATTCAAGAAATTCTATAGAAACAAAGTTGGAAGGAGGTTTCAATCAAAACACAAAACCGCCACATCTCAGAATGAGCCAAAGGAACCAATCATCTGTTTTGAATGCAAAAAGCCAGGGCATATCAAAGCAGAGTGTCCCCAGCTATCCAAGATAAAGGACAAAGAAAAGTTCAAAAAGAAGAAAGCCTTTCTCACGTCAATCTAGGGAGATAGTTCCTCAGAGGAAGAAGAAAACGATGACGAAGAAACCGCCAACATATGTCTCGTGGCTCAGGAAGACGAAGATTCAGAGACAGATGAGGTAATCACTTCTGAACCCTCCTATGATGAATTACAATCTGAATACAATGCATTACATTCAAAATTAGTAAGAATTGCAAAGGAGTTGGTAAGCTCCAAGAAAAAAATAAAGTTTCTAGAGGAACAGCAAGTGAAGCAGAAAGATAGCACAGCTCCACCCCCAATATATATGGAATGTGAACAAAATAGAAGTAAGGCCGAGGATCTCATAAGAACCTTGGAAAAATTCACTAAGGGCAGTGAAATGCTCAAAGTGATTCTGGGAGCTCAATGATGTTCAATGGATAAAACTGGAATAGGATATGATCCTGCTCAAGATAAGACGAAAGGAAAGAAGAAAAGTGGTGGTTGGTCGTATCTTACCTTCTTTAGAAATACTATTTATTCCTCTAACCCCTTTACATTGTGTTCTTATTGCAACCGTAAAGGTCATACAACCTCTTCTTGTTATCACAAGAAGAAAGGAATTTACGAAACATTAAAATGAGAGCCCAAAGGTATTTATGTGCCTAGAACAACTCATACTAACCAAAAAGGACCCAAGAAGGTATGGGTACCTAAAACACGATTGTGTTGTTACAGGTATGTCTCAAAGCATCTAGAACGAACAAATAGTACATCGACAGTGGATGCTCCAGACATATGACGGGTGATACCGAGAAATTCACATCACTCAAACCAAGTGAAGGAGGCAAAGTAAGCTTCGATTGGTACTCAATCTAGAAGAATTACTGGAATCGGAGAAATACGAAGTGACAAAAGGATAAAGGTTGAAGATGTGTACTACGTAGAAGGCTTAGGTCACAATCTGCTCAGTGTTAGTCAGAGTACCGACAAAAATAACTGGTGATCTTCGATTCAGAGGAATGCTTAGTCGTAAGCAAAGATGACTTGCCATTGAAGAAGGAAGAATCGAATGTAAAGCTGAGAGCTCTAAGGGACGATAATTGTTATACTCTTCAAATTGATTCAAAAATTTCTGAAAACTGTTTTATTAGCAAAAAGGAGGAAAGTTGTGTTTGGCATAAATGTATTGCATATGTCAACATGAACCAGCTTTCAAAATTAACAAAAAGGGACTTGGTTATTGGTTTACCAAAAATTCAATATGAACATGATATTATTTGTGATGCTTGTTAGAAGGGTAAATAAACAAAGTCCTCGTTTAAATCAAAGAAGACAGTCTCAACCGAAAAGCCACTCTGAATGCTTCATATGGATTTGGTTGGTCCATCAAGAGTAAAAAATTTCGGTGGAAATCTGTATACTCTTGTGATAGTTGATGACTATTTGAGATTCACCTAGACTCTATTTCTTTCCTCTAAAGATGAAACATTTAATGCATTCATTGTTTTTACCAAAAAGGTCCAAAATGAGAAAGGTATCTCTATTATGTCAAATAGGTCTGATCACGGAGGAGAATTTGAGAACAACAAGTTCACGAACTACAGTGACAAGCACGTGATTGATCACAACTTCTCAGCACGAAGAACTCCTCACCAAAATGGAGTTGTTGAATGAAAGAACAGAGTGCTCACAGAAATAGCAAGAGTAATGCTGAATGAGAAAGGCATTTCACAAGTGTTCTAAGCCAAAGCAATGAGCATGGCTTGCTACATCTCCAATAGAGCTTACATAAGAACACTGCTTGGGAAAACTCTATATGAGCTATACAAAGGAAGAAAGCCTAACTTGGCTCATCTGAAGATCTTCGGAAGTGCTACATTCACAACAACAACAAAGAGAATCTCGGTAAATTCGATCCTAAAGCTGATGAAGTTTATTTCTCGGTTACTCTAATCATAGTAAAGCTTATAGAGTTTTCAACAAACACACTTTCACAATTGAAGAATCAATACATGTCGTGTTTTCTAAAACTAAGCCGATTTTAAAACCTCTAGATGATGATGCTGAGATTGTTCAAAATTTTCAAAAATTGAACTTAAACAAATTTTCAAATAAAGTACCTTCAGAAGAATTGTAAGAAAACAAAGATGATTCAAATGAACCTCTTTCATGAGAAAACTTAGAATAGCCTAAGGCTTGGAGGCATAACAGAAACCATCCTCTGGAACAAGTCATTAGTGAAGTCAATGAGGGGGTCAAAACTCGGAGACAAGTGTTCAATGAAGTGCGCTTCTCTGCATTCATCTCACATATTGAACCTACCAATGTTGACGAGGCTCTATCTGATGAATTCTAGATAGTTGCAATGTAAGAAGGGCTGAACCAATTTGAGAGGAATCAAGTTTGGGAATTGGTACCCAAACCTAATGATCATCCGGTCATAGGTACCAAATGGGTATTCAAAAATAAGCTTGATGAGTCTGTGCAAATCGTCAGGAACAAAGCCAGATTAGTAGTTAAAGGCTATAATCAGGAAGAAGGTATTGATTATGAGGAAACATATGCTCCAGTAGCTAGATTGGAAGCCATGCGAGTACTCTTAGCATTTGCTTGCATGAACGATTTCAAATTATATCAAATGGATGTTAAAAGTGCATTTTTGAATGGTTATATTTTAGAAGAAGTTTTTATCGAACAGCCTCCTGGTTTTGAAGACTCAAACTTCCCTGATCATGTTTGTAAACTGAAAAAGGCTTTATATGGTTTAAAACAAGCTCCTAGAGCTTGGTACAAACGCCTTAGCAATTTTCTGATAGAAAAAGGTTTTGAAAGAGGCAAAGTGGATGCTACTCTTTTCATTAAAAGAAGTAGAAAGGAACTTTTGAGTGTTCAAATTTACGTAGATGATGTTATTTTCGGAGCTACTAATGATGATCTCTATTAAGAGTTTGCTAAGCTAATGCACGGTGAGTTCGAAATGTTGATGATAGGAGAATTGAACTTCTTTCTGGGATTGCAAATCAAGCAAAAGAAAAATGGCATATTCATATCTCAGATGAAGTATCTCAGGGAATTACTAAAGAAATATGAATTAGAAAATGTCAAAAGTGTAAAAACTCCTATGAGCTCAACCATTTCACTAGACACAGAGGAGAAGGGCAAGGACCTGAATCTAACCAAGTATAGAGGAATGATTAGGTCATTACTCTATCTCACGGCAAGCAAGCCAGATATTCAATTCAGTGTGGGAATATGTGCAAGATATCAATTAGCCCCCAAAGAATCACATGAAGAAGCTGTCAAGCAAATCCTTAGATATCTTGTTGGTACACAAAGTTTGGGAATTTGGTATCCAAAGAAAGGCACATAATATCTATTGGGATACTCAGATGCTGATCATGGAGGTTATAAGACGGACAGAAAGAGTACCAGTGGACAATGTCAATTTCTCAAAAGGTGCCTTGTCTCATGGTCAAGTAAAAAGAAAAATACTATGGCAGTATCCTCCATAGAATTAGAATATATTGCCACTGCTAGCTGTTGTGCTCAGATTCTATGGTTAAAATAACAACTACAAGATTTGGGAATCAACCTGAGAGAGATTCCAATTCTGTGTGACAACACGAGTACAATAAGTTTGTCTAAGAATCCAGTTCATCATGCCCGAACTAAGCACATTAATGTTCGACATCATTTCATTCGGGATCATGTTCAAAAGAAAGATGTTAAAGTAGAATTCATCCCCACTGAATATCAAATAGCAGACATTTTCACAAAGCCTCTCAATCAACAGAAGTTCAACTACTTCATAAGAGAATTGGGAATGGTAAATCCCAATGAGCTGTAAGAAATCTCATATTATCCCTTTAATCTGAGTCTTTAGATTTAATGTTTTGATTATTAAAACTAACTTAAGCATCGGAGTATATAGAAATTTGTTTTGCAGGAAGCTTTGTTTCATTGAAGAAAAACAGAGGTAAACAGAGTATGGGATGATCTATGAAGACATCGATAATCATAATGTAAGGAAGGGTTGATTTATCCATCAACTAATCGATAAATAAGGTATATGGAGCTAAAGAATGATAAAACCCTCGTCAATTATCGAAGCCCTAACTCGATAAAACCGTTCCCTTGTTCCTACGCAATGGTCCAAAAATCACTATTCCATTAAATTGTTGTTCCCTTTCCACTCAAAATCACTCTTGAAGTATCATCGTTCTCCACCGAACCCTTCAAACACTCTTCTCACTGAACATTCTTCAAGATTTCTTCTCGGCAACGAGAAATGGCAAGAGTTAAGCAACCAAATGTTGACCAAGAGGAAAGCACCTAGAAATAAACCCAGTCTAGAGATACTACTCCCTCAACTACAAAGAAAAGATTCAAACAGAAAGTGAGGGAAGAACCATCAAAGAAAAGAGGAGTATTAAAGATTTGTGAAAGTCAGACTGAAGAGCAATCCACTCCTCAGAGAAAATCTCCACAATCAAAGTCGAAATCCAAGCTATTAACGGTTACCGAGGAATCTGAAACAGAGACTGATGATGAAACTTCAGTTCAGAAAGCTGTGGAGGTTGCATTACGAGTTCCTGTCCCCAAGCAACCAAGACAGAGGAAACAGAAAGCAAGTGAAGGTGTGTCACACCAAATTCCTACCAAAGGTACTCCATTTGATTTTTCTGAGTTACTGATTGGGAGTCTAGATAAAGATGTGAACTTGGCTGAGTTTAAGGCAAACTATGCAAATCGTAAGTTTTATCCTGTGGTTTCGGTTGATATTCAAGGCCTAAAGAAAAATGAGAAAATTAATTTGGATTTGAGTGACCCACTGGAGTATTATTCAAATTGGTTGATCATTGGAGGGGAATACTGCCCAAAAGTGATTAAAAAATTCTATTGTAATATGGAATCCATGAAAGAATATGATGATCAAGATAATCTGATAAATGATTATCTAAGAGTTAAACTAAGAGGCAGAACCTTCCATCTCTCTAGTGCCAAGATGAATGAACTGTTAGGAACCCAAGAATCTATGAGAGGAGGTGATATGAATGACATTAAAGCCTATAAAATCCTGACACAGAATGATAACTACCCCAGGGAACTAAATTTTCCACCAAAACAAATGTGTGATTATTATAGAATAATCCACTATATCTATTAGAGGAGTATGATCAATAAGTCTGGGAGTTTTTCACATCTGACCCAAGATGATTACTTACTACTGGCCAGGATAATCAGTGGAGAAAAGATCAACATAGGGGATCTAATTTTTAATGAAATGAAGGATTTCGTTCTTAACAAATCCAAGTCTACACCAATTCCTTATCCTCCATTGGCCACTTATATCCTTCAAGTGAATAACATCGCACCTTTTGAGCCAGGAGAACTTGAGGTAAAGGTTCCTACTTTGGGCATCAACCAACTTAATAAGATAAGAATCCATGTGCCTTTCAAACGCTCACAAAAGAAAACTCAGAATGATAAAGGGAAGCAACTAGCTGCTGGCACCTCTAGACCCCAGGATGAGGCAAAATCCATTGCAGCTCCCTCTCATACCTCTGGACCATCATTTTTGGAAAGATCAATCAGGGAGATATTCCAAGTAGAACTCCAAGAATTTGAGAGAAGAGTTTATACCACGGCTAAAGACCTTGGGGAAGTCTCAGATAGGAAGTTTGATGGCTTTACCAAAATTCTGGATCTCCATTGCCAAGCCATGGTAATACTAGAAAAGGAAGTCTCTTAGAGGTTTGATCATGTTGAAAGAGAAATCAGAGATCTTAAAAGGATGGTTGCCTCCCTTTGTAATAATTTCTTTGCACCCAGCACTTCCTTCAGCTTTGAAGACCTGCTCTCTCATCCACCATCTCCTCCTTACCATGACCCTACACCACCTACCTCACCAATACCCACCTCTCCTGTTTCTACTTCACCTTCTACCTCTTCCACTCCTCCTCCTACCTTGGCCTTTATCACAGTTCCTCAGCCTATCCCCTCTCTACATTTTCCACCCATCTCTCAAGCCATCTCTCTACTTTCTCGGCTTCCCCCTCTTCCAACTTCCTTTACTGTACCTACTGTAACATCCCAACTTTTGAGCCTAGAAGTACCACAAATAGCCTGAATTGAATAGGCTACTAGACCCTTTTTTAGCAGAAGTCCCAAAGATAAGAAAGGAAGTCAAAGCAGTTTTAAGGACTAAATTGCAAGATGAAAGTTTTAAGGGGCTTAAGTATAATCAAAGTTAGAGGCTCCAGTAAAGTCTCGAAGGCCAAAAAAGAGAAAAGAGGCTAGATACAGCCAGGGGTTTAAGTTAGAAACCTCAGAGAGGATTGTATGAAGTTAAGTCCAAGCAGGGACTAAACTGTAAATTCAGAAAGTTATAACCAACAGGGGTAAAAATGGAAGAGTATACAGAGAATTCCAAGAAAATTCCAAAAAATGGGAAATAATATTCTAAGGCTCTTTTGTTAAGAGAAAAGACAAAAATACCCCTGAGGTAGCTTAAATGGAATTTATGAGGTTATGGCCGTAAAAGGTATACCATTTGAGGTAATTATTTGAAATAGCAAGATACCTCAAAAATGTACACAAAAATAAGGTTAAATGGTTGAAAGGTTGTACTAATTTATAAATTAGTCCCGCAACCAAAAGGCCAGTGGAATGGTTTTAATAAATTAAAAAGCCGATTGTGCCGATAAAAGGTATTTTAGTAAATGAATTTTATGCAAGGCTTAAAAGAAGAGTTATGGCTTGAAAAAATTCATAAATACTCTCTAGAATTAAAGGGAATTTATAGAGTAGACAGAAAAATTTTCTGAGCTCTAAAAGGCCATAAAGAAAGTCGGAGAAACGTGAGCTAAGTAAAGTAAGAGGAAACTTAGGGAACAAGTTTGAACCAATGGCTAGGATCTAATCTCCCTTCTCCTCCACCACTTTTGTGACACTTGGCACCTTCTAGAAGAATGAGGTAAGGATGATTCAAGAAGATGATGCAATGATGATGTAAAAGTTAACTTGAAGTTCCAAGATTGCCCTTACTCTTTCTATTAGCCACCAAGGGCATTTTGGTCCATTCAAGCCAAAGTTTTGGCTATAAATACCCTGCCTTGGAAGAGAATTTTGGTAGCCATTTATAGAGGGAAAACTCTACTAAAATTTAGAGAGAAAAACGAAGGGGTGAAGGCCAAGAAGAATGAACAAGATTCAAGCTTCAAGATCAAGGTATGTGATGGTTGTAGCATCTAACTTGATGCCTATTTTGAATAAGTTACTCTTTGCATCTAATTTTACAATTTGGTATGATTAAAGTGCACTCTATAAGCTTTAAATCCATGGGTAGAAAACTTTATTTGGATACGTGTACGATTTATGGTGATTTTTCAAAGTTAGGGTTTGAAATCTGGAAACAGTGTTTAACCTTTGGAAAAGTAGCAAATTTCACACAATTCTGGTACTGTTCAGCATAGAATTGGTTCCTAAAACTATTTTTTCTTTAAATAGAACTTAAGGAGCTTTCAGTGAGACTTGGAACCACTAAGTTTTGATTTTTCTAGAATTAATTATAAATTTTCAAAGTTAAGAAAAAATTCTGAAATTTCTGTGTGAACAGTACCCGAAAAGCAAAATTTTCAGATTTGATCTTCTTGAATCTAAGGCCATCTAAAGTGGTCCTAATTGACAAGAAATTGATCTTAAGAATGGGAAATGATGAGATTTATGTTAGAAAAGCTAGAAAGAAAACCCTAAAACCAAGAGAAAGGGTTGAGGTTCAAGAGAGCTAGTCTTGAATTTTATGTAATCTAGTGGTTCTAATCGATTGTATGATCAATGTGACTATATTTAGGACCTTTGGAAAATCCAAGAGGATATTTGGTGATGTTGACTAAATGCCCACTTGGTTAGAAAGTCAAGGGAGTGAAAGGAAAAGTAAGAGAAAAGCTTGAGGTGCAAGGTAGTGAACTTACCTATTGTCTTTGCTTGATGTTGTATGCTTGTGTGTTGTTGTGTACATGTTATTTGAATGTTATTGTGACATGTTTTAGCTACTTTAATTGCTATTCATGATGAGTAGATTATGTCTCCATGGCCATGCATCAAGAAGTTAGCTTTGAACATGCTAATATGTCACTAATTAACAAGAGAATAAACAAGTTACGTGTAGTGCATTAGCATCCATCTAGCATGATTAATATGGTATTGTTTGCTACTGAGATTCCCCCAAATCTTATCCCTCCCTAACCAACTATTTAGGTCAATCATCAATGGGCAATAATGGCATGAGAAGCAAGGAGAGGAAAGTGGAGAATTATTGATGTTAATGAATGATATTATTATTCAATGTATAATTCTCCTACTATGTAATTTATGTTATGGATGCCTATGATGCCATGTAATTAATTATAATATTTATGGCATGAATTAAAGTGTATGAGCATAAATGGGAAAGAGTAAGCCCATGCTATGTATGCCAAAGAAATAAAAAGAATTCAAGTAAAGAGATGTTAAGGGATAAAACATAGGTCCTAGAGCAGTGAGTTTGTAGCTCCAGTTTGACCTATCAAATGAATGAGTTAAGCCATGAGATTTGGCAGAGTTATAGTACACATCCCAAGCTTTAAAATTAGAGGTAGATCACCTCAATTGGATGTGTACATAAGGAGATACGAATTTCCAAAGTTAAGGCACAGAATCTGGAAGTTCCAGATTTTATGAAATGAACAGTAATATTTATGGATTAAACTATACGAATTGAGCAAAGATAAGTCTAATTGGATATTTTTTTTCTTAAATATCATTGAAATATATTTCCATATAATTTTAGAACACCTCAATACGATTTTTATGGATTTAGTTATGAATTTTTGAAGTTGGACCTGTAATCTGAAAATTAAACAGTAAATAGTAACCCGAGTAATTATGTTGAAATTTTAAATCCACAAGCTTGTGTCGTGATCTGCTTGAACCATAACACTTATGAATGTGTACTCTGAGGGGTTAAAGATAGGAGGTTTCACCTACTGTCTCTATTCCTTCCCCACCTTCTAATGCTGATAAAAAAAGGGGAGAAGAAATATGTTTAGTTGTTTGTCTAGTTGTTTAGCCTTGTTGATTTTATGTAATCTGAATTCTGGGTTATCATTTGAATTCTGACAGCATTTAAATATTATCAGTTGTGCATTTCTACCGTTTTTTGACATTTACCGGTGAATACTGTTATCTATCATATAATTCTGTTGAATTCTTGATCTAGCTTAAGTTTTATCTCATAAAATCTGATTTATCTTACACTTGTGTTTTGTCATCATCAAAAAAGGGGAGAATGTTAGATTTAAGATTTTGATGATAACAAATTGGGGTAATCTGTGTTTTGATAAGTTGATCGATCACCTGATCGATCAAGGGTTTATTGATCACTTGTCAGTTAAATTCCCTGTGTAAGCGAGTAACTTAGCAGAAATGTTGATCGATAACTTGACAGATAAATCAGTTTAAATGTGTTGATCGATCAATTGATCGATCATTGTTAAAATTGTTTTGTATAAAAATCTGCAGAAAATTATCGATCAATTCATCGATAATCTAATAATCGAACATCTATCATATAATGGGACATAATTTTGGTAAGTATTTATTGACCACTTGATTGATAAATAGGTCATTGATAAGAAGACAAATAAATGGTAAAACTCTTTCACTTTGTTTATATTATGTTTTTGTCATCATTTATCGATCACTTTATCGATCAGAGATTTTTCGATAACATGATCAAACATTGCGTAATAACCCACTTGATATGTCTTTGTTCAAGGTTGTTATCTGGTTGATTTATCGATCACTTGATCGATCAATGATTTATCGATCAAATGATTGATCATTGCTCTCTTGCTCTACTTTTTAAGTTATGTTTTTTTCTTGATCACCTGATCAATAATCTAATTATTGATGAAATGATCAATCACCCATATATCTGATTGTCTTGTTTTCACATAACGTGATCGATCAAATGTTTTCCTAGCA
The DNA here is from genome assembly GCF_004799145.2 of Neltuma alba. Classification (NCBI taxonomy): domain Eukaryota; kingdom Viridiplantae; phylum Streptophyta; class Magnoliopsida; order Fabales; family Fabaceae; genus Neltuma; species Neltuma alba. The sequence continues at coordinate 12,752 of NW_021632034.1, read as the reverse complement.
TATCAAAACTAACTCTTTCCACTATCTTTATTGATAACTTGATCGATCAATCCTTTATCGATCACCTAATCGATCATCATATGTTTTGTGCACTTTGAGAAAATCTTTGTTAAATCTCTTTATTGATCAAATTATCTATCTTTCATTTATCGATAAAGTACTCGATCATTACTCATTAAAAATCTATTTCTACCTCACTCAGCTTTATCGATAACTTGATCGATCAAATACTTTTTGATCACTTGATCGATCATCGACATATTTCAGTTAAACATCAACAAGTTACCATGATTCTCAAATATGTTGATTATTTCTCTTCAAGCTTTTCTCAACCTTTTTTATTATCTTAACTCTCTATTTTAAGGAATTCAAAATAGAAAGTGATCTTGAGACTTTTCTTTTCTGAAGTCATTCTTTTCACTTATCGATCAATGGTTAATCCATCACTTGATCGATAATTATAGTTATCTGTTTCAAAAGCTCTCACTTTAAATAATCTATAACTTGATTGATCAACCAGTCATCGATCATGACTTTGATCAAAGATGTCCATTTCTTGTTCAATACTTTTAGCAACTGATTGATTCCATTTTCAAATGAGTGAATATTCATTATTATCATTTGATCAGTTATGTTTCTGAGCTTTACTCTGCAAGAAAAACTTATTTGATTAACGTATTGTTACAGATTACGAAGAAAGTTCAACAGTTATCCAACGGTTATTTAGAAGCCAGTAACCTACCATGTCAGAACCATCAGAACCATTAATGGTGAAAACCGTTGCAACTAGGAAGACACGCAACCGAACTTCCAATGGCTAGAAGTTCTTCCATCTAATGGTTATTAAACCTCTACAACTATAAAAGGTGCGAAGAAGCATTGAATGCGAGAATTGAATACGCAAGTTACCTTTTGCAAATAATTTACTGTTGCATTCAATACTCTGTTCTTGCTTATACTGAGGTTCAGTATTTCTCATTTATTTACTCTGCGAGAGAGCTCTATCTATCATCTTCAATTACTTTTTGAGTGAAACTCAAGAGTGTGGACTCTTGAGTGGGATTGTAACCTTACGGATAGTAAGGGGGAGTGATTAAGTGAATCAATTGTAGTACTGTGGCACCAAGAGCCCAATTAATCTTGGATCTTAGTGAAATACTCAAAGGTGTTTCGAGGACTGGACGTAGGTCAAGTGATTGAGACCGAACCAGTAAAATTCTGTGTCTACTCTCTACGATGAAATTACTCTAACTCACACAAAATACACAAGATTTTTATAACTCACCCAATTGACCCCCCTCTTGGGTGAGACTACTACTAACAAATATCGCTAAGGATGATTAGCCAATGCAACAATAGAGAATGTTTGGCTGAGTTTTTTTCCTCTTAGTTCTTTTTCATCTTTCTCTACCTTCTTCCCTCTTCTTTCTTCAAGATCTATTTCTTTATTTTTTCAGTCTAGTTTTTTTACTGATGGCATCTTTGGTATATTTTAGCATCTGGGAGCAATAGAAAAAGGAACCATGCAACATGTGCAAACTAGCGGTTTACCCAGGTTACACACGAGCCACTTCGGTTTACACTGGGCAATCCCGAGCTAGTTGTTTCCCAGCTTAAAAGCTTGATCGGACCGGCTACTTGACTAGGTCGCTAGTTTCTAGTCCAACCTGGCCGGTCTGGTCTGATTTTCAATACCATGCTAAGAATTAAGGCTCCAATGAACCAGATTAAGGAGACAAAAGACAAAGAGGAGGTCTATTGATGGCAAAGGTTGAGGATCAATTGGTTGAAGTATAGAGATAAGAACATAAATTTATTGCACAACACTATTATTTAGCAACATTAGAGAAACAAAGTACTAAGGTTAAGAGGTGAAAAAGGATACATGACTTGAAATCACTAAAGATATTAATAATACTTTCTCAAAATTCTATACTAATCCCTTCTTCACATCTATTAACAGTAGCTTGGAGAAAGCCCTCAATTATGTGAAGAAAGTTATAACAAATGAAGATAATGAGTTTCTAAAAAGTCCTATAATGAAGGAGGAAATTAGAAAGGTAGTGTTTTAATTGGTGCTAATTTAGCTTCTAGATTTAATGTAAAGTTTTATGATGCCTCAGAGAAAAAATATCTAGGATGAAGTTTGTTAGATGGTAAGAAGTTTTTTTCCTCAAGAATATTAATATCGATGCTATTAATAAAACCAATATTATGTGCAGAAAGTTGTAACAAATGAAGATAATGAGTTTCTAACAAGTCCTATAATGAAGGAGGAAATTAGAAAGGCAGTGTTTTAATTAGTGCTAATTTAGCTTCTGGACAAGGCATTTTTAATGTAAAGTTTTATCATGCCTCAAAGGAAAATATCTAGGATGAAGTCTGTTAGCTGATAAGAAGTTTTTTTTCCTGAAGAATATTAATCTTGATACTATTAATAAAACCAATATTGTGCTACTGCCTAAATTGAATAAGCTTGAGGTAGGAGGTCATTTGAGACCAATTGGTTTACGTAACGTGGCTTACAAAATAATTGCTAGTGTCTTGGCTATGAGATTAAGGGGATTGATGGACAAGGTCATCTCACCTAATCAAAGAGCCTTTATATTTAGGATAATGTGATTATAACACATGAGGCATTTCATTACCTTAAAGAAAAAAAAAAGAAGAAGAAGAAAAGAGGAAGTAGCTATGAAGATTGACATGAACAGGGCATATGATAGGGCAGAGTGGGATTTCTTAGAAGGTGTGACTTGGATCAGATGGGTGATGAAGTTCGTGATATCTGTGGATTTTAATCTGAAAAATTTTGGGCATAAATGTTGCTACGCTCAAGTCTCAACTTGGGATAAGGCAAGGAGATCCCATTTGTACCTATTTGTTCATGATGCTGATTGAGTTAATGTCATTAATAGTGAAACACCATGTTGAGTAAAAGGATTTGCATGGTATTAAACTTGCTAATTAGTACCTAGTTGATCACATTGATTTTTTTTTGCAAATGATGTCTTGGTCTTTGTTAATGCTGATCCGTTTAACTGCTTAATATTGAGGAAAATCTTTTAGATGTGTTGCTTCGCTCTAGGAAAAGAGGGGAATCTTGAGAAATCTAGTATTTACTTCTCTGACAATACACCTAAAGATGTTTGTGAAGATGTATCTACTGCTATAAGGATTAAGCAGGTGGATCAACATGGTAAATACTTGGGACTACCAATTATTTTGGGGAGGTGGAAAGCATCTACTTTAGCTTGTGAGGGATAAGGTGGGTTTAAAACAATAAGGCTAGAAGTAGAAACTTTTTGACTTTCTCTTGGAATTTTAACTAAAGCTATAGCAAGCTCTAACCTATTATGCTCTGACATGTTTTCTCTTCCCTAAAAGAACCTCCATGGAAATTGATCTTTTAGCGGGCAATTTTTGGTGGCAAGAGTAGGAGAATATCAGTAACATACATTGGAAGAGATTGAAATTGTTGAATGCAAACAAGGGCGAAGGGGTTTGGGATTTCGAGATTTTCTATGTTTCAACAAAACTCTTGTAGCCAAAACAGCATGGAGATGGATCCATAAACCAACTGATTTGTGGAGTAGTATCTTGAAAGGGAAGTTTTTCTCCAAGCTTGATTTCATACAATCAAAGAAGTGTAGGAAATCTTCATGGTGTAGGATTAGTATTATGGAGGAAAGGGAATTGTTAAAGAAAAATTTATATTGGAAGGTTGGAAATGGTAATAACATCAGTGTATGGTGGGTTAGATGGTTACCTGATCTGAGTAGATGCATATTGAGTGACTTGAATGTAGATAGTTAGAGAAATAATTTGATGGTTATTGATTTAATAAAGGGAGAATAGTGCAGTCTAGATATCATTAATGATTGCTTCAGCAACGAAGAAAAGCAATGGATATTAAAAATTCAAATTCCAAGTTAGGATTGTTGTTATAAGCTAATTTGGTCGTATGTGAGGAATGGCATGTACACAGTTAAATTGTGTTATTATGCAGTGAAAGAAGAAAAAGGATTTAGTCTGAAGAAGGATCCTAATTCTTCTTATCAACTGTCGAAAGAGCTTTGGAAAAAGATATGGAAATTGGTGGTCCCACCCAAAGCGCAGCAATTTATTTGAAGACTTCTTAGTAGGGCGATAGCAACAAAAGAAACACTGTATACAAGGAAATATTCTAAAGATATGCTCTGTCCAGTGTGCAGAAATGAGCCTAGCTAAGATAATTAAACATTTGATATTATTCTACCCTTGGTCCTAGAAGTATTTGTTTGGCTGCAATTTGGGAATCAAAATTGATAGGATGCAATTTCCAATTTTGGGAAGTAGTATAAGGAAACGTTGTTAAGAATGGCAAGATGGATAGGGTGCAGAAAGCTATGATTGCATCTGTGAGTTGGTAGATCTGGAAATCGAGATAGGATTAGATTTTCAAGGATATTAGAGTGGTTTCAATAGTTGTAATAACTAACGAAGTCTTTAAACTAGTACAGGAATTTGTGAATGCAAAGGTTAATGGGCCAGTAATGAGCATGTAAATATGTTGTGATAAAGAGGTACGGCTAAATCACTGGACGAAGCCTACTGTGGGTACTATAAAAATCAACACTGATGGTGCTTACAACTTATGACGAGGCGGATGGTTTTGCTGGTGTGGGTGTAATTCGCAGAAACAATGAATCTATTGTAGTGGGAATTTTATGCAGAAAAGTTACAACAGGATTTAATCTAATAACATAAGATTTGGCTTTAAAGGAAGCCTTTGGGTTGTGTAGCGAATTTGCATCCTGTCACGTTTGTTTTGAAATGGATTGTAATGAGTTATTTAATATGATTATTAAAGCCAGACTAGGGAATTGTGAATGGTAGTGTGCTAATCTAGTTGAGGAGCTGCTATGTTCCAAAGAATCTTTGTCTAACTGTTCTTTTTCTCCAGTGGATCACCAGGGCAATAGAGCTGCAGATTTTCTAGCGGCTAAGGCATGTAAGGGGATGTGCCCCAACTTTGATATCTGGTCAGTGAATCTCCGACGACAGCCATTTTGCATGAACACACCTTGGAATAGAAGGCTCGACCTTGGATGAGGAAATGTATTGGCTGATTGGTCAGCTATTGAGTCTTTTTAAGTTGTTATTGTGATATATGTTGTTTTGTCAACCGCTATTTTTTTTTTTTTTGTATTTCTTGCATTTTGTTATTTTTGGTAGGTGGGTTGTACTTTAGGCCTTTTTTTTTTTTCAGAGAGATTATTTGGCTTCGATTGGCTATTGGTGGTTGTGCTTGATTTGTTTCGTGATTAATAAAATTGACTTTGTTTTAGCCCAAAAAAAAAAAAAAGAATGCACTATCGTTGAAATAAATATTGAGTAATTGACTATACTTTTTTCAAACATAAATCGCAAGAATGCAAATCATTTTTTATTTATTTTTGTTATTTTTGGCACAAGAAAATACTTAATTTGAAATAATGGAGATAGTATTATATATTTTTATTGAATTTCTTAATAAATCACATTTTTCTATTTTTATTTTATAAAAAAAAAAGATTGAAAAAAAGATGGTCTAGTTACCAATAAAATAACCAATTTGAAAATAAATACAAAACTTAAAGAAATACACCCCGAAAAAAATCTTCTTTTTTGGCATAAATAATTAGAAGAACTTTGGACTAATCAATAAGAGTTCATTATGTGCTATGGATCATAGAAAGCCACCATGTCACAATGAAACCTTTTAATAAATTGTTAAATAAGAGTTTTACGTTGACTTATATCATAGACGATTGGACAAAAATTCATGACAGATGTCGAGAGTTGAACACAACACTTTTCTTTATTTCGGTTTGGTACCAACTATGAAACACGCAATTTAACCACATATATACCCACACCCCTTTTTACCTATACCTTTTGGTTGGCTCTGTTTGTTTTATGTCCTTATATTACCTTTTTTTTTTTTTTAATGTTCCCTGTAATTCAATTTTTGAAATACACATGAATTAGTTTGTCAATGTTGATGGCAACTTAAGAGTCAACCCAACCCAAAACAAATCCAAAAACGAAAGCCTAAACCTAACAAAAGAAAGTAAGAAATAAAAGAGAGGAGAGGTGTTTCGGCCGGGTCGTTTAATTAGAAGGAAGCTACATCATGGCATGGTTAAGATGTTGTTTAGTTAGTATATGACTCATTTGTTTGCAATGAACAGCGCTATTGCTTCGATGATCTATTTGGTACGAAGGAAATAGAGAAATGGGAAAAGAAGAAAAAATTGTAATGAGTTTGATTTTAAAAAAAATTGAAGAAAGTTTTAAATTAATTTTTCTTACCATTTTATCTTATATATACACACACACACATATATTCCTTTACTAAAATTTCATAATCCCACTTCTCCAATTCTTTTAAGCTAAACTCATTAAAATTTTTCCTCTCTTCTCCTCCTCTTCATTTTTCTCATACGAAAGAGATTATAAGTGAATATTTTGGTATGTTACATTCCTTAAAACAAACTTCCTATCACACCCTTATGCTGCGTGGGACCCATATCATCCGCTTATTCTCTCTTTTATCTCCTTTTGAATGCTATGATACATTTACCTTTACTTTGGTGAGTGCAGGTTAATAGGATCTACATTTTGTTTGATGTTGCTCCATGACAAATTTGGGAAGAAATAAGCATGAATGCTTCTTTTGTCTACAATAATCAATTTGTTGGAATTTGATATTTGTTCAAAAGGGAAAAAAAATGTAGTGAGCTGAAGCATTATTATTCTAGACTTACTTCATACAAGTCTGCATATTTCATAAAAATAAAAAACTGAAAAAAGAATTACTCTAATTTTGTATATCCCTTTGAATTTGATGAAAATTTTGGGAACCTCAACCACTTTTGACGAAATCTTCCAAACCCATGAATTTTAAGTCTGGAACGAATTCTTTTTATCTGTCTGCTAAAACCACCCCATCTTCGTTTCAGGATTTTATTTTTCGATGATCTTACTAGTTTCTTCACGTACTTACATCCTGCAAATTGGAAACAAATATTATACGAAATAAATCAGAAACAAGTTTTTTTGGCTTCATATTGCTTTCATAAATAATCCTTAAGTAATGTAGACTTTGCTATACTTCTATGATTTTTTATTAAGTGCTACCTCCAATCTTGGAACTCATTTAATTTTTATCTTAGTCCTAAAGTTAATATCTCAATCCACTTTATCTCTCATATTTGTCTATTTTTCTCAAGGTAGTTCTTGTAATAATGGTAGTTCTAGCCAATACACTTGGCTAACAAAGATATTTTAGGAAAAACAACATATATTTATTATAAATAACTAACTTAGCTAATTTTTTTAATATATTCAAATTAGTCAACTAGCTCTTATATTAAGAACCGGAAGTAGTGTTAAATGTAAGACCTAATAGAAGAGTTTATTCTAATCCTAAATTTAAGATATCATTTTACTTTATCTCCTAAATTTATAAGTTTTTTTTCCCTCAATTCTCCCTATTATTTGCACTTGTTAACAAGATTATCAATCCAAAGAGCAGTCTCCAGTGCAAATACACATGTTTTATAAATAACTAACTTAACTAATTTTTTTAATCTCTGCAAATTAATTATGGGTTAAGGTTAACTTAGCGAATTTTTTTGATCTCTGCAAATTAATTATGGGTTAAGGTACAAATGTCCCAGAAGTTTTTAATCAGGAACTCTCGTTATCTCAAAGTTTGATTAGGAGCAAATTTAACCCGGAAGTTTAAAATCATAATAATATTGTTCCCTACCATCAAGAAAAACTAATATTGACTGTTAAAATAATGACATTAACCATTAACATTTTTAACAGCAAAAGGCAATATTGCTATGATTTTAAATTTTTGAGGCAAATTTGCTCCTAAAAAAACTGTTGGATACCAAGCACTCCAAAGTGAAAACTTTTAGGGTAATTTTGCACCTTAACCCAATCTAGTCCTTACATACAGGACTTGAGGGAATATTGTTTTTTAAAATATTTATGCACACTATTGTAGCATCAAAATAAGATTACGAACTTAGCTTGTTTTATCAGTGTTTATTTGTTTTGATTAAAAAAAACTCAGTCTTAATTTGTTAATTAATGATATTATTGAATTTGAAACTTAATTGGCAGCTGAAAGTTGACCTTCTAGTCTTTTGGGTTGTCTGTTTTCCTCTAAGCTTGTAGGGTGTAGAACCTGCATACGAAGAAACCGAATTAGCATCTGCCTAGCTGGATTATATAATACTCTTTTGGTCTCTAATATAAAACCTGTTTAACTAATTTGATTAGATTAAGAAAGTTAAGTAAATTAGTTAATTATAAGAAATATGACATATTTTTCCTTAAATACTATAATCATCTTCCTTAATATTCTCTCTCCCTCTTTCACTTGATTATAGTCGACAGAGTATCCATATGGGTAATTTAGAAAAAATTAAAAAATATAAGAAATATATCTTATATTTAGGATCAAAATCAACTCAACAATTAAGTCATATATTAAGGATCGGAGTATATATATATAGAGAGAGAGTGTGTGTTCAGTCAATGTGTTATTCTACAAACAGTACATATATATAATATCATAATGTCACACTTAAAATTATTGTTTACCTCAACCAAACTTTTCAACTTCTTCCTCATCCTTCTTTGTATATAACCTTCAGTGCTCTGCGACGTAGTATTAAATGAAGATTTCATAAAAACACTGATTTTTAATTAGAACTAACGTGTACACAAAATATTACCTTAACATGGTATCTCACATATGCGTTGAAGTTTAATAGATTCCATAGAATCTTGTCCGGTCTTTTGCCTTCAACATGGTGTGAAGAGATATCTGTGATCCACGTGCATTAGAATCCATATATTTATCAAGCAATTCTTTTGTTACTAATATTTGAGTCGAAGTTTAAGGACCGATACCGAAAGAGACGAATCCTCCATTGGTACTCAAATCCTCGAATGCTTCTCCTCTTAACTCTGGAGGAGGAATGGCTGACCATGAACATCGTGGTGCCTTGGCCCATTTATCTGAGTTTCCAACATCCATGAGTTCCTGCCATTAATTATCAAGAAATAAGAGAAAAAAATTATCGCTAGTGCAAAAAGGCCATTTTATACCGGTTATTCAACTGAATTAGATACAGCTAGTATAGAAAGTCTAATATTTTTACATTGATTATTATTGAACCATTGTAGGAAAAAACTATTCTACACTGATTGTTGCTAACCGGTGTAGAAAAGATTTACCAAAACGCAAAAAAAAAAAAAAAATGTTGAGAATTAATTACTTATTTGTGCTATGTCACAATTCATAAGCTAATTATGTGATGGGAAAATGATTCATTTTGAGCAAATTCTAACTATTTAATTGATTTGACGGTCTAAATTTATTTTCTTAAATAAATTATTAAGAGACTTGGACCATCCAAATTAACTAAATAATGGTCATATTTTCTTTAAAATGAGAAGATCTATAGCTATATATTACTCTCGGTTTTTAATATAAGAGTTAGTTTGACTTTTAATTCGATTCTAAATATAAAACTCAATCTAATTTGCCTTTTATATTTATTCATTTTTTTTCAAAGTAATTTTTATAGTAGTTATACATGTTAAAAGTTCCACTAAATAGTAGTTTTAGCTAATATACATGATTCTAGGAAAGACAACACATATTTATTATAAGTAACCAACTTAACTAATTTTTTTAATTAATCTTTCCAAATTAGTTAATTATGTCTTATATTGAGGACTAAAAGTAGTCCATGTACCTGAAAGAAAGCTGTTGCAATAATGACATCTGCATTTTCTCTGAAACGAATTGGGAAAATTGCTATGATTCTTTGAGGCTGTGTGAAGCATATAAATAGTCAACATGGATAAGCACTAGAATATGAACAACTGTGACAGATGACAAAGCTGAATTAGTAATTCTTGTTTATGGTTTATGAATCCTAATCTCAATCATGTCATTGTGATTATCAGAACTTTGATTTCTTTTATTAGAATATAAAAGTACTTCAAAGTTCAAATGACGTAGAACATATGTCATTTACCTTTTGAGTTTTGCCAAAATTCAAAAGACCCTCCTTAAGTCTTGTGAAATTATATGAGCTTTCTTTCTACTTTCAAAGCCTATACAAACTTTTTTTCTGAAAGCAAACGCTAAATTACATAGATGTCCTTTGAGTGTTCAAACTTCAAAGACGTCCCTTATATTATGAAGGAAAGCTAGTACATATTTGATTAAAAAAAAAACACAGATGTTCATATAATTTCAATAAAATCCTAAACAAGTTTATGTATTTTCATCCTTGTTTCTTGGAAAGTTTCTGGAGACTTTGAAAATAAAGAGGAGATCTATGTATAAAAGAGAGGTTTGTGTAATTTTTGAAAAATTTAGGAGTTATTTGTGCGACTTACTTCACAATATATCATGAAATTAAATGGAAAATCAGAAAGAAATAACAGTTGGAACAGGGTATTAGCGGGGGAAAGAAAGAAACAGAGTATTTGATTTTCAAACTTGATGAGGATTGTGGGATTTTGATTTGAGTGAACATAATATTGGAAATTAGTACCTGCTTGATGAGAAAGAATGGTTCTCTTGGATGGTACACAAATTTGATGGGTTTATAGAACTCAACATTCTGAAGCATGTCTTTCAGCTGACAACTTAGAACGACTGATTGAATTGTGGAAATCTCTCTGATGATTTTAACATGCTCTGCATCAGGAATTGAGTACAATATTCATACTTATTGTCCATGTAACAGGTAATAAAACTAAATAATTTCATCCATTGCACAAAGTCTAAGATACGAGTTAAACTATTTATGGCTCACATGAAAATCTCTTTTGAAAATGAAAGGAAATTTTAATGAATTTTTGGAGGAAAAAAATCAGGAACAGTGTATGCATTTTATACTAGGTGAATCTGTGGGGTTTATCAAAACTCACATGAGGTCTATGGAATTTATTTGCATTTGTTTCAAATAATCAAATTTAAATTAATTAAAAGAAAAAAGAAAAAAAATCTCCTTGGTCCTCTAATTTCATACAAATAAAGGTTTCAATTTAGTCTTTTAATTTTACAAAATATATTTTTAGTACATTAATACTATGTTTGGTACGAGATTTTTGGAGGGGAAGGGAGGGAAGTTGCTCCCCTCCCCTTGTTTGGCTAGTGCAATTTTTTAGGATAACTCCCCTCCCCTTGTTTGGTTAAAATATTTTTTAAAGAGGGGAGAGGCTTTTCTCCCTCCTCTTCCCTTCTAGCTTCTCTTAAAAGTGGAGTTTTTTTGGAGGGGAGATGAGAGATAATATTTTAATTCCTCATATACCCTTTTGATTTGTTAAACCCTAATCATTAGTCGTAAATATTTCTACATAAGAGAGTTATTTGAACAGCTAGCAAGAGATTGTTGAGATAATTGTCTCCAAAATTAACAAGCATTTGTAAACCTTTTTTTCCCCTCTTCTTCTAATTCTAAGAGGCCGTCGGTATCTTCTTTCACTTTCAAGGTCTTTTCTCTGATTGAAATATATCACTTACGAATTTTTATTTTGATATCCTATAAGTGTTTGACTGTGTCCTGTAAATCAAAATTGGTAAATTACATTATATATAATTATATCTTAACAAAATAAAAAAGCGAGAAAATTCATTTAAATTTTATGAAGTTAAAATAGTCAATTTTTTATTAAAACAAAATAAGGTATTATTAAAATTGCTCCCTCCCCTCCCCTCCAATCAATCCAAACAAGAGATCATTAAAATCCCTCTCCTCTCTTTTGTAGCTACCCTCCCCATTCCTCTTCTCCCTTTCTCTTTGTTGAGCCAAACACAGCGTAACTCTAACACCATTATTATTAAAATATTTGTGTCAATCAAGTCTCACATGAAATTTTTTGTGTGCCAATCATTATTATGTCTTAAAAAATAAATTTAATATAGCAGTTTTTATGAATATTTATGAACATTTAAAATTTTAATATTTACATTTATTATTAATAAAGCTAACGGATAAGAGTAAAGAATTAAAAAGGCACTTTATAAAATTAAGAGATCAAAATAATATCTTGCGTCAAGTAAAAGGTCTAAAGATATATATTTGCAAATATATATATATATATATATCTACATGATTTCAAGCCAAAACTTTAAAAACGCGCATGTACTTTACTTAGATGGAAACTCTAAACAGTTATAATATAAGCTGCAAGAAAATAAATAAATAAAGAGAAAATTAATCTTTTCGTCCTTGAAATTTTAACTCATTTAAAAAACTCAGTCTCTCAACTATAACTCGTTATGACTCCTGTCCAAAAAATTTAACTCGTTTAAAACCCAGTCCCTCATCTTTTTTATTGTTAATAATTTGTTCTTATCATATATAATCCATGCCACGTCATCATTGAACCATCCTATCGGGAAAAAAATACAGTTATAAATTCTTTTTTGGACTTCCAGCTCAGCTCTCCATGTAAATTTGACAAAAGAATTGAAAAAAAAAATAAAGCTTCAGATTTACCATGAACTAGAACTAGTGATGACCGATGGTGACCTCACTCTCCCTCACTCACCTCCTCCTCGTGAGTGAGGGGAGAGTGAAGTCGCCGTTCGCACTTCATCTCCAGTTTGAGTTCATGGTAAATCTGAAGCTTTATTTTTTTTTCAATTTTTTGTCAAATTTACATGGAGAGTTGAGCTGGAA
>NW_021632033.1:0-39077 GCF_004799145.2 Neltuma alba | reverse complement strand
AGAAATAGAAGAATTTTGGTGGAAAATAATTATTATAATTTTCCAAGCCAATTACGAAAAAATTTGACTAATTAAGGAAAATTGGTCAAGAATAATTATGGAAAAATAATTCCGAGTCTCAGAAAAATAAGGAAAATGTTCCTTGAGAATTATATGGGATTATAAAATTTGTTTTATGACCAATTTGCCCCTAGAGAGATTACAAGGAAATTTCAGGGCAATTTAAGCCAATTTAAGGTCTTTATTTGGAAAATTCCAAATGAATATATTTCAGGGGGATAAAATCCCAAGAAAATTCCTATGATATCCCAAGGAATTATAAGAGATTATGGAATCAAAATAAGACTCTCAAGTGTCCAAGATTTTTCTCAATTCCTCAGAAAAGTGGAAAAATCACTAAAGAGAAGGAAATTAGTTTTCCATTTTATTTAATTATTGGAAAATTTAATTTGAGACGAAGAGGGAAATTTGAGAAGACAAAATGAGGAGAATAATTTATAGATCTGACGGAAAATAATTACAAGGGCCAGAGTCATGTAATTATAGAAAAGAAGTTAAACCCGGAGTAAAAGTGCACCAATAAAGCAAGACTAGAGTCTTGCAATTCAAATGGTGTTGGAAATTGTGCCCTAGGGGCCAATCATTATGTTTTGAACATTGTTCATTTATGAATTTATTAATTACGTTATCATATTATTTGCATGTTTACTGTGATGACTATCCTTGGATAACTCATGGTTTATCCTAAATGTCCCTGGTCGGTCATCTATGTGGGAGCAAAGATGAAATAAGACCAGTATGAATTTAAAGATATATAGAGATATAAATTAAAGTCATAGGCACATGTAAGAGTACAAGGTGTTGGACCGACCCGCTATGAGAGAGCTGCATGGGTTAAGTCATAAGCTTCTCTCATATACAAACCATGTCACTGTGCCCTTTGACCTGAGATCATCATGGATTCCTACATGAGAAACGCTTAGCTTTGACCTAGTCAAAAGTCACTTTTGACCGAGTGATCATAAAGACTATGTTCAGACTTAGTGGTTTTCATGCGGAGGAATGTGAATGGTCAAGATGGAATTTGTCCCTCACATTCGTAGTAGAGAGACATTATTGGGCCCCTCGATGAGTGAGTCTGAGAAATGTATGGCCATACTATAATGGAAAGGTAGTTCCATTTCTATACTCAGACTACTCAGGGATCGAGAAAGTAACAGTCATGAATAGGAGGATGACGTTTTCCATGCCTCGTCCATGACCAAAATGTCGTGTGACAAAAGGGACGCGATATGGTTGTATAAAAGGTTACATCGTTCAACGATCCTCATATGATTTGGGTAGTCGTGATGTCTTGCTAGAGACCGCTTACGACTTGTGAGTCATTATAGTTAATAGCCCACTGCCAACTTCATATGGGCCTACAGGGTCGCACACAAAATAGCCCAACACGAGTTATGATGTCCAGATTCATTGAATCTAAGATATGTCCAGATTCAATGAATAATATAGGGTGGACGTGTATATATATATATATATAAATTCGTATATATATATTATATAAATATAAGAGATATTAATTGTTAGATTTAATTTATAAGGATAAATTAAATATATAAATTAATTCCGTCATCTCTTTATTAAATAAATAAGTGAATTAAATCTGTGAGATGGATTTAATTTAAACCATATTTATTTAATTGTTCTCTTATCTGATTAGGCAATATTTGATATTGTATTAATTTCGGAATTAATTTAGAGTTAATTTCGAAATTAAATATTATTCATTAAACTTATAGCATCCTATATATTTGATATGAGGAGCTAGGGTTTTAAGCGTGAGAGTAACCAACAGATAAGAGACGGCCTAAGAGAGATAAGAGTGGACAGATTCTCTGAAAACCCTAGACGGACATAGACGCTAGCACGTCGTTCGAGGTTGAGGGCTACTCGTGTGGATACCGGTAGAGGAAGCCGACCGGAGTTGTCGACTTCGAACGATAAAGGAGGCGAGCAGAGGCATCCTGAACGGCGAAATCACCAAGCCACTCAGAAACTGAACACCGAAGGTAATACTTCTTACTACCTGACTTAAACGCGATCGGTAGATCCGGGCAAGGGATTGAAAGTTTTAAAATTTTGTGTTGTTTTCCGCTGCGCGTCGTCTTTCAATTCCCTTCAAATGGTTCACACTTAGCCATGTATCAAGCCTCTAATAGATAGTAATTAAAGCTTTCCAAGTGTCAAGCTACCAATGGAGAGGATCTTGACTTTGGAATTTAACTATATTATGATTTAAGTTAATTAAGAGAGAGGTTTAAGACTAATTAGGCACTTGACACTTGGCTCCTCATTAATGGTGGTTGGTGGGATATTTTGGTGCATTGAATGAGCTTCTCCTCCCCCTAAATCGGATCCATATTTTGTGCAAGGCATGAAGAGAGGGAAAAAGAGAGTTCAAAGGAAAACCAAGAGAAATACATCAACTTTGGTCATTCAATCAAGGATTCAAGGTGAGTTCTTAGTTCTAGATGTGTTCTTGCCTTGTTTTCCTTCTCTTTTATGGTTGAAAAATCTATCCCCTCTCTCTCTAATGGTTGGCCGAACTGAATAATAAAAGGGGAAGGGAGTTTTGTTCATCAAACTTGCTAAGACACAACAACATAAGCTAGATCCTAGTGTTTGCAAGTGATTATAGTTGGTTTTGAAGCATTTTTCATGGTTATTTTCTTGAGTATTATTTTGTTAAATCCAAGTAGATATTTGGAATCTACATGAAAAATCATGTGGGGTTGATTCAAGAGGGAATGTTTAGGGTTTATGAAAACCAACTCTAAAAATTCAAGAGCAAAGATGGAAGCTTTAAGGGGCTTAGAAGTTACTTGAGTTATGCAATTGATTTTATAAGGAATGGTTGATGATTCTTGCTACCCTTTTTGTGGATGCCATGTTAGGGTTTGGCACTTGTGGAAGCAAGAAGATACAACAAGAAAAACAAAAAGCATTGGATCAAGGTAGTGAGATCTAATTAGCCATTAATGTTAACTTTGCATTGTTATTTATGGCATGTATGCTTGCTATTATATGGTTGAACTATGATGTTGTGATATGGTTTCTCCTTGCATTTGTTGCCATGGCCTTGCATGTTGAGGTTGCCTATTTATAAAAGATTAGTTCTCCTATGATAGCTAATGTTGAAATGCTTTATAATGAATGTTTGGTTGATTGATCTTGCTACTGGGATTTCTTAAAATCTCATCCCCCAAATATAATCTAACATTTTAACACCTGAAACTCCTATGATCAAGCTGCAGGTTGGAGACTAAAGTATGGTGTCTTGCCATAAAATTCGTGGACCCTTTTTGGTTATGTATATATTAAGCTAACAGTGCTGTAAGCACACTGACACTGCCATTTTCGTGCAACTTTTTGATTATGCTTCTGAATGCTTTTAATCATGAAATTTGGTATGATGAAAGATAACTTCCTGAGCTTCAGTTTGATAGCTAATACATTAAAAATGGCCAAGTATATGAATTTTAATGATTTTTCAAAATTAAAGGTCAGAATCTGGGAAAAAGGGTTCTTGGCAAATGGACAGTGTTGCATTTCACAACAACCTGATGCTTTTTCATAAGGAATTGGATCATGAGATTATTTTTCCTTGATAGAAGACTTAAGGAGGTTTAAGTGGAATATTTAACCACCCCATTTGGACCTTTTTGGAATAAGTTATGAATTTTTGAAGTTGGGCCAGAAAACTGGAATTTTTTACCCGATGAACAGTAAAAAAATCCGAAATTTAGTGTTTTTAAGGTGAAAATTGAGCCCAAGACCATCCAATGTAGTCTAAAGTGGTTTTAAATGAAACTTAAGTAGATATAATAGTAAGGTGTGACAGTTGAGGTAGCAGGAGGAGAAGTGGGAGAGGTGGAAGGAACAAAGGATGAAGGAGTAGTAGGAGAGGTGGAGATAAGAGAAGATGGTGGTTCAAGATAGGGGTGAGGAGGAGGGTGTGGATGTGACAGAAGATCCTCAAAGCTGAAGGAGGTGCTTAGTGTAGAGAAATTGTTACAGAGAGAGGCTCCTATTCCCTTTAATTCTTTGATTTCCTTTTTAACAAAGTCAAACCTCTGAGAAACCTCCTTTTGCAGGACAGTCATTACCTGACGATAAAGATCTAAGACTGTGTAGAAGCCTTTAAACTTCCTATCAAATATCTGCCCATATTCCTTCACAGTGGTATACAGCCTTTGCTCAAACTCTTGTAATTTAGCTTGGATCAAATTTCTGATGGCGTTCCCATAGAATGTTGGAGCAGAGGTGTGAGAGGGTTCTGCAGATGACCCAGCCTCATCTTGGGGTCTAGAGGTGCTAGCAGCTGGTTGCTTCCTTTTATCTTTCTGAGCTAGCTTTTGTGAAGGTCTAAGGGGCACAGACATTTTTATCTTGTTTAGTTGATTTATTCCAAAAGAGGGTACCTTCACTTTGATCTCTCCAGGCTCCATAGGTGCAATATTGTTCACTTGAAGTAGATAGGTAGCTAACTGAGAATAGGGGATAGGAGTTGACTTGGACTTATTGAGTACAAAGTCCTTCATCTCATTATAAATCAGGGCTCCTATATTTATCTTCTTTCTACTGATTATTCTTGCTAGCAGAAGGTAGTCATCTTGATTGAGGTGGGAGAAGCTTCTAGATTTATTAATCGTGCTTTTTGAATAGATGTAGTGAATTATTCTGTAATAATCACATATCTGTTTAGGGGGAAAACTAAGCTCACCAGGAAAATTGTCACTCTACATTAGAATCTTGTCAGCCTTGATATCATTCATTTCTCCTCCCCTTACATGATCTTCTGTCCCCAGTAACTCATTTAGCTTAGCAGGAGTAAAAGTAATAGTTCTACTCCTGAGGTGTGTTTTGAGATAATCATTCATGAGATTATCCTGCTCATCATACTCCTCACATGATTCCATATTGTAATAGAATCACTCAACTACTTCAGGACAATATTCTCCTCTAATACTTAACCAGTTTGAGTAATATTTCAGAGGATCATCCAAATTCAGTCTAATCTTTTTATTGGTTTTCAGACTTTCCAAGTTCACAGATACTATGGGACAGAATTTTCTAGTTGCAAAGTCAACCTTAAATTTTTCCTGGTTGACATCTCTATCAAGATTTCCCACCAAAAGCTCAGATTCAGAAGTGATACCTCGAGTAGGTTAAGATACCCCTTTAGTGGTTCTCTGTTTCTTATGCCTTGGTTGCCGAGGTACTGGAATATTCAAAGCAGTATCCACAGCTTTCTAAACTGAGTTCTCTTCATTGGATTCGGTCTCTAATTCTTCAGTCATAGTTGGCAGCTTTGACTTGGACCTTGGTGATCTTCTCTGAGGTTGCTCCACATTTTCTGCCTGATTCTTTGTGATTTTGAGCACCCTTTTTCTTTTTGAGGATTCTTCCCAAACTTTGGGTCTATAACGTTTCTTTAAAGTTGTCTAGCCCACTTGTCTAGATTGCACTGGTTTTTCAGTGCTTTCTTCCTTATCACTGCCCGCCTGCTTAACTCTCGCCATTTCTTGTCATCCAAAAGAGATTTTGAAGAATGTTCGGTGTTTTGTGGATTTAAGAGGTTTCGTGATGATCAAAAGAGCTTAGGGAGTGATTTCGAGTGGAAAGGAATGAGTAATTTAATAGAACAGTGAATTTTGAACCGTTCCATAAAAACAGGAGAAGAGTTTTATCGAGCTAGGGTTCTGAAATTGATGGGTTTTTCAAAATTTGAATGTTATAAACATTGAATTTATCAATTAAATTATCAATCAATGAGTGATCGATCACGTATTCGATAAATTAGAAGAACACATAAGAACACATAAGAACACTAAAGACAATTATCGATCAAGTTATTGAACAATGAATTATCGATCATGTTATCGATAAAATGTTAATTAAAAAATAAGTACCTAGTCTAGTTTATTGATCATTTGATTGATTAACAGTTTATTGATTAGCTTATCGATAATTCTTACCCATTTGACTAATTTGTCTGAAATCCTCGTTGCTCTTGATCGATGTGTTGATTGATAATTGAGTGAGCGATCAGCTTATCGATAACATTCCTTCCAACTTCTATCTTTTGCTCCATATACCTTATTTATCGATCAGTTGATGGATAAATCAACCCTTCCTTACAGCATGATTATCGATGTCTTCATTAATCATTCTATACTCTGTTTGCCTCTGTATCTCGATGTCTAAACAGAGCTTCCTACAAAACAAATTTCTATATACTCCAATGCTTAAGTTAGTCTTTTAATCATCAAAACCCTAAATCTAAAGACTCAAATTAGAGAGATAATGTGAGATTTCTTATAGCTCATTTGGATTTACCATTCCCACTTCTCTTTTGAAGTAATTGAACTTCTGTTAATCAAGAGGCTTCGTGAAAATGTCTGCTATTTGACATTTAGTGGGGATGAATTCTACTTTTACATCTTTCTTTTGAATATGGTCCCAAATGAAATGATGTCGAACATCAATGTGCTTAGTTCGGGCATGATGAACTAGATTCTTGGACAGACTTATTGTGCTCATGTTGTCACATAGAATTAGAATTTCCTTCAAGTTGATTCCTAAATCTTGTAGTTATTACTTTAACCATAGAATATGGGCACAACAGCTGGTAGTGGTAACATATTCTGATTTTAAGGAGGATATTGCCACAGTATTATACTTTTTGCTTGACCACGAGACAAGACATCTGAGAATTCTCTTGATAGCTTGTTCATGTGATTCCTTGGGGGCTAATTGGTATCTTACACACATTCCCATACTGAATTAAATATCTAGTCTGCTTGCGATTAGGTAGAGTAATGACCCTATCATTCCTTTATACTTGGTCATATTCATGCCCTTGCCTTTCTCGTCTGCGTTAAATGAGATGGTTGAGTTCATAAGAGTCTTCACACTTTTAGCATTCTCTAATCCATATTTCTTTAGTAACTCCTTGAGATACTTTGTCTGGGATATGAATATGCCATTTCTCTTCTGCTTGATTTATAATCCTAGAAAGAAGTTCAATTCTCCCCTCATTGACATCTCGAACTCACCCTGTATTAACTTGGCAAACTCTTGACAGAGATCTCATTAATAGCTCCGAATATAATATCATCCACGTGAATTTGAACAATTAAAAGTTCCTTTCTACTTCTTTTGATGAAAAGCATAGCATCCACTTTGCCTCTTTCAAAACCTTTTTCTATCAGGAAATTACTGAGTCATTTACACCAAGCTCTAAGAGCTAATTTTAAAGTATATAAAGCCTTTTTCAGTTTGTAAACATGATCAGGGAAATTGGAATCTTCAAAACCAGGAGGCTGTTCGATAAAACTTCTTCCAAAATATAACCATTCAAAAATGTACTTTTAACATCCATTTGATATAATTTGAAATCTTTTATGCAAGCAAAGGGTAAAAGTGTAACACCTTACGTTTACGACCTTATGTTGTGCCAAGTTAAGACATTCGAAAGCGCAATCTAAGGTTACCGGGTTGAAAAACCAGAATTTGAAAATTTCTTTTCCCGCATTACTATTCACCGTAACCTTAAACTTGGCATAACTTTGAAAAATCATAACTAATTCTAAAAAAATTGAAATGAGGTCGTTTCAAGTCTCACTCGAAGCTCTTAACATCATCTACCAAGGAAAAATGACCTCAGGTTCCGCTTTAATCAGAAACGCATTCGTTTTCAATTTCGAAAAGTACTGTTCATTTGGTCATTTTTCTATTTTCCAGGATTTTTGCCTAACTTCGGAAAAGCATAACTTCTTACACAGAGCTCCGATTGTGACGCTTTACCACTCATTTTAAAGGGAAATATAAGATCTATTTTCATGCCAAATTTCAGGGAAAAAGTCAACCATTTGACCAGGGTCTTCGTTGGTCAAAGTTTGGTCAAATCTAGACCATTTTTATCCCCTTTTTCACTAATTCTAACAGCATTTCGTTTTTCACTATAATCGTACTATAATCACATGTAAAGCTATTCTATCATTAATATACATTCCAAAAAGGTTATCATATCATGTATTCATGATCATAGCATGTTTACATGGCTTGAAAGAGAAAGGTTCAAAACCGTATAATACATTACATTATTCATAACTTCCTCAAGCCATGACTATTTCCTTTCCCTTCTCCTTGGCAGTAGTGGCACCTAGGATATCATGTTATAGGAGGAATGAGATTTCATAGAAATCCCAGTAGCATTGAACATACAACCATCAAGTCAACATGCATAAGATGTCATGCTACATGCAGTATAATAACATTTCTAGTCTTTATGCCATGCCATAATCATTCTGTATCCATGTCATCATATCATGGAGCATATAATCATTCTGGTCAAAACTCAATCATGCAAGAGCCAAGGCATACATTGCAAGGAGTTCACATCATTTGTACATAAACATTCTCATGGCACATAAACACACATAGCAGAAACACCAAATACAGATCAACAAAATAATTGCAGTTCACGCTACCTCAATTCCACGCTTAACGTTTCCTCCTTGTTCCCTGGCTGGAGATCCTCCTAGGTTTCCAGAAGAGTTGCCTATCCACCATACAGTAAGGGTATGGTAAATTCCATATCCAGTATACCATTCTTTCTCAATATAATGCTACCCTTGTATCTTTCAATTTATAATTTCTGTATACCTTTCCTAATCCTTTAGACCTTGGTTTGACCAAGCCTTAATCCTCAATTAAGGTCTTGGAATTCTTCCTTAATCCATGATTAATCATGCTTTCTTGGTTAATCACTAACCCTTAATCCTTAATCCAATATTTAATTAAGGTCCTCAAGTCACATAGTCATAATCCTCTAAGATTAAATCACTAATCCCTTTTTGGATTAACCATTAATCATTCTCTAATCAACATGATTAACCATTAATTATTCCTTAATCAACATGATTAATCATTAATCATTCTCTAATATGATTAAGCTTTAATCAATCCTTATTTAACATGATTAATCATTAATCATTCTCTAGTCAATATGATCAAGCTTTAATCATTCCTTAATCAACATGACTAATCATAATTAAACATCCTTCAATTAGCATAACTAATCACAAATTAATTAGGGTAGCTAACCTTAATCACTTACTAATCCTTAATCAAATAACATGATTAACCTTAGCTATCACTAAACCATAATTAATCAAGGTAATTAATCCTAATCTTCCTCAAATAAATAATCAACTAAAAATAATTAACACTTAGGGAGATAAACATACCTTAATTAGCGCTTAATCGGCGATTAGAGGTGTCTAAGCTTGCTGTCTCTCTTTCTCTCTCTTCTTTCTTCCTTTCTCTCTCCTAGAACTCAAGAACACAAAATTCTCTCCCAACAAAACCTCTTGGCCGAAATCTTCATGGAAGGGAGGGTATTTATAGGTCTTGATATTTCAAAATGCCGAAAATGCCCTTCGGGAAAAAGATGCGATCTCGGCCGTCCATTTTTTTCTACTTTACACATGGACAAATCTTAGGGCACACACCATAAGAAAGTGACACATGTAGGGACACCTAATCACCATGTGATTTTCATGTGGAAAATAAATATTATTTTATTGTTTTGTCTCTTATTTCCCTTTATGCCCTTGAACAATTTGGAAAATTCCAACTTTGTCCTCCCCTTCTAATTTTGGCCGAATTATTGCTCTTAATATTGGAAAAATATGACTCATCCAATAATCAGTGCAATCCACTGATTATTTGTGTATTTCCGGTCCGATTTTCCAACAATCCTGTCCAATTTACTGTCACAAAATTTCGATTTCAACACCTCATTAAATTCCTCTCATTCCAAGGGTAATCCATGATTTTTCTCAAGTTTTATCTCCCTCTATAATTTTCTAAATTTTATTCTGTCAAAAATCACTATTCTACCGATAATAATTCGGTAATAAATATTCTTTAAGCTAACCTCTGTACATCCAAAGGTGGAAATAATTTTATAAATTAGGATAATATGTCACATAATTTATCCATATTTTTACTTTAATTTTTGAGGCCTCTATATATTTTAAATAATGGAAATTGGCTAATTTTCCTTAATTAACCAAAAATTCCAATAATTACAAATAATTTCCTGATAAATTATTTTTAATCTCATATTCATCTTCTAAGCCTCAAACATTATTCTGTACCCTCCTTTCTATTTTTCATGATTTTCTGGGAATTTTCAGGAAATTTGGACATTATTTCCAATACTGCCCTTTCTTAACTGATCTTTTCAGAAATGACCGTTATGTCCCTATCCTGATTTTTCCTCATAGCTTGGATCCTCTACCAGTCTACTATACTATTTGGCCTTAGTTAGTCACAAATCATTCATCAACTAGAATAAAATTATCAGGGTGTGACAAAAAGTACTCGGATGGCTTCCAATCTAGCTACTGGAGCATGTGTTTCCTCATAATCAATACCTTCTTCTTGACGATTTGTGTAGATTCATCGAGCTTATTTTTGAATACCTATTTGATGCCTATGACTGGGTGGTCATTAGGTCTGGGTACCAACTCCCAAACTTGATTTCTTTCAAATTGGTTCAGCTCTTCCTGCATTGTTACTATCCAAAATTCACCAGATAGAGCCTCGTCAACATTGGTTGGTTTAATATGTGAAATAAATGCAAAGAAACATACTTTATTGAACACTTATCTCTGAATTTTGACCCCTTCATTGACTTCACTAGTGACTTATTCCAAAGGATGATTTCTATTATGTCTCCAAGATTTAGGCTGTTCTAAATTTTCTTGTGAAAGAGGTTCATTTGAATCATCCTTGTTTTCTAAATCTTTTTTTGAAAGTACTTTGTTTGAAGATTTGTTCAAATGCAATTTTTCAAAATTTTGAACGATCTTAGCATCATCATCTAGAGGTTTTGAAATCAACTCAGTTTTAGCAAACACAACATGTATTGACTCTTTAATAGTGAATGTACATTTGTTGAAAACTCTATAAGCTTTACTACAATTAGAGTAATTGAGAAATAAACCTTCATCAGCTTTAGGATTGAATTTATCGAGATTTTCTTTGTTGTTATTGTGAATGTACCACTTACTCCTGAAGATCTTTAGATGAGCCAGGTTAGGCTTTCTTCCTTTGTATAGCTCCTACGGAGTTTTCCTAAGCAGTGTTCTAATGTAAGCTCTATTGGAGATATAGCAAGTCGTGCTCATTGCTTCAGCCCAGAACACTTATGAAATCCCTTTCTCATTCAACATTGCTCTTGCTATTTCTGTGAGCACTCTGTTCTTTCTTTCCACAACTCTATTTTGTTGAGGAGTTCTTGGTACTGAGTGGTTGTGATCAATCCCATGTTTATCACAATAGTCTGTGAATTCATTTTGGGCCTTTTTGGCAAAAATGGTGAATGCATTAAATGTCTCATCTTTAGAGGAAAGAAACAGAGTCTAGGTGAATCTCGAATAGTCATCAACTATCACAAGAGTATATAGGTTTCCACCGAAACTTTTGACTCTTGACGGACTGACCAAATCCATATGAAGCATTTGGAGTGGCCTTTCAGTTGAGACTATCTTCTTTGATTTAAACAAGGACTTTGTTTGTTTACTGTAACATCTAAACTTTTGGGTCTAGAAGTACCAGAAATAGCCTGGATTGAATAGGCTACCAGACCCCTTTTGAGTAGAAGTCCCAAAGATGAGAAAGGAAGGCAAAGCAGTTTCAGGACTAAACTGCAAAGTAAAAGTTTTAAGGGCCTAAAGTATAATCAAAGTTAGAGGCTCCAGTAAAGTCTCGAAGGCCCAAAAAGAGAAAAGAGACTAGATATAGGCCAAAGGTTAAGCTATAAGCCTCAAAGAGAGGATTATATGAAGCTAAGTCCAACCAAGGACTAAACTATAAATTCTGAAAGTTATGACCAACAGGGATAAAAGTGGAAGAGGGTACAAAAAATTCTAAGAAAAATCCCAAAAAATGAGAAATAATATTCTAAGACTCTTCTGTGAAGAGAAATGACAAAAATACCCCTGAGGCAGCTTAAATGGAATTTATGAGGTTATGGCCAGTAAAAAGTATACCATTTGAGGTAATTATTTAAAATAGCAAGAGACCTCAAAAATGTATACAAAAATGACATTAAATGGTTAAAAGGTTGTACTAATTTATAAAATTAGTCCCGCAACCAAAAGGCCAATGCAGTGGCTTTAATAAATTAAAGAGCCGGTTTTGTCGATAAAAGGGTATTATAGTAAATGAATTTTATGCAAGGCTTAAAGGAAGTGTTATGGCCTAAGAAAATTTATAGATACTCTCTAGAATTAAAGGGAATTTATGGATTTGACAGAAAATAATTACAGAGGCCAGAGCACTGTAATTATAGAAAAGAAGTTAAACCCAGAGTAAAAGTGCACCGATAAAGTGTTAATCAGAGTCTTGCACTTTGCTTGGCCCATAAGTCGCCACTTGTCAAGCCTTTAATGGATGGTAATTAAAGCTTTCCAAGTGTCAAGCTACCAATGGAGAGGATCTTGACTTTAGAATTTAATTACATTATGATTTAAGTTAATTAAGAGAGAGGATTAAGATTAAGTAGGCTAATGACACTTGGCATAACATTAATGATGGTTGGTGGGATATTTTGTACACATTAATGAGCTTCTTCTCCCCCTAATTGCTGATGGTGTTTCGGCCAAGTGAGAGGAAGAGGGAAAAGAGAGGGTTTTGAAGGAGAACCAAGGAAAAGCTATCAACCTTGATCAACCAATCAAGGATTCAAGGTTAGTTTTTGTTCTTAAGTTGTTCTCCACCTTGTTTGCTTAGGTTGTATGGACATATATATTGTGGAGGAGGAAGTTTTGATGTTAGATCTAGCTAGAACACTTCAAAGTATGGTAGATCCAAGTGGATCTATGTGAAAATTGGAAGAATTACGTGCTGATTTGATGCCTATTTCGAGTTATTTACTGTTCATATCTGGTTCTAAAATTTGGTATTCTTAAAGTACACTCTGTGAGCTTTAAATACATAGGTAGAACACTTCATTTGGATATGTGTACGATTTATGGTGATTTTTCAAAGTTAGGGTTTGAAATCTGGAAACAGTGTTGAACTTTTGGGAGAGTGTCGATTTCTGTACAATTCTGGTACTGTTTGGCGTAGAATTGGTTCCTAAAACTATTTTTCCTTTAAATTTAACTTAAGGAGCTTTCAGTGAGACTTAGAAGCACTTGATTTGGATTTTTCTAGATTTAATTATGAATTTTCGAAGTTGAGCAAAAATTCTGGAGTTTCTGCGTGAACAGTACCCGCGAACCAAAATTTCCAGATTTGGTATTCTTGAATCTAAGGCCATCCAAAGTGGTCCTAATTGACAAAAAATGGATCTTAAAGATGGAAAATGATAAGATTTATATTAGAAAAGTTAGAAAGAAAAGCCTAAGACTAAGAGAAAGGGTTGAGGTTCAAGAAAGCTAGTCTTGAACTTTATGTAATCTAATGGTCCTAATGGATTGTGTGATCATTATGGTTATGTTTAGGACCTTTGGAACATCCAAGAGAATGTTTGGTGATGTTGACTGAATGTCCACATGGTTGGAAAGTCAAGAGAGTCAAAGGAAAAGTAAGAGGAAAGCTTGAGGTGCATGGTAGTGAACTTACCCTTTATGTGCTTGACATGGTATGCTCATGTGTTGGTTTGTATTTGTTGTTTGAAAAATGTTGTGACATGATGATTGTTGCTGGAAATGCTATTTTTAATATGTTCCCATGGCCATGCATTTTTATACCAAGCATAAAGTATGATGGCATGTCACTAGTTAACTTAAGTTTATGAAAAACTACACACCATACACTAGCATCCATCTTGTGCATGTATGTGGTAATGTTTACTACTGAGATTCCCTCGAATCTCACCCCTTCGTAACCAACCATTTAGGTCAATCAATGATGGGCACTAATGGCATGAGAAGCAAGGAGAAGAAGTGGAGAATTATTGATGCTAATGATTGATACTAATATTCAATGTATAATTCTCCTATGTTATAATTATGTTGTGAATGCCATGTATTTAATTATAAAGCTTATGGCATGTATAGGAATGCATGAGCATGAATGGGAAAAAGTAAGCTCATGTTAGGCATGCCAAACAAATAAAAAGAATTAAAGTAAAGAGATGTTAAGGGATAAAACGTAGGTCCTGAAGCAATTAGTTTTGAGCTTTAGTTTGACCTATCAAATGAATGAGTTAAGTCACGAAATTTGGTGGACTTATAGTACACATCCCAAGCTTTAAAATGAGATATAGATCACCTCATTTGGATGTGTATACAAAGAGATATGAATTTTCAAAGTTAAGGCACAGAATCTAGAGAGTCTAGATTTTACCAAACGAATAGTAATCTTAATCCAATAAACTGTACGTTTTCAGTGAGCATCAGTTCAGTTGAATATTTTTCCCTTAAAGAGTATTGAAAGAGATTTTCGTAGAACTTTGGAACACCTCCATACGATTTTTCTAGAATTAGTTATGACTTTTCAAAGTTGGACCTGCAATCTGAAAACTGGACAGTGAACAGTAATTTTCCAAAAATTAACGTCCAAATTGAAATTTTTAAGTGTAAGACCATCCAACATGGTCTGGAATGGTTCTAAATGAATGTTAAGGTACTATATAAGTAAGGTGTTACATTTAGGACCTTTTGAACATCCAAGAGGATGTTTGGTGATGTTGACTGAATGCCCACATGGTTGGAAAGTCAAAGGAATCAAAGGAAAAGTAAGAGGAAAGCTTGAGGTGCAAGGTAGTGAACTTACCTATTGTCATTGCTTGATGTTGTATGCTTGTGTGTTGCCGTGTACATGTTATTGAATGTTATTGTGACATGTTTTAGCTGCTGTAATTGCTATTCATGATGAGTAGATTATGTCTCCATGGCCATGCATCAAGAAGTTAGCTTTGAGCATGCTAATATGTCACTAATTAACAAGATAATAAACAAGTTACGTGTAGTGCATTAGCATCCATCTAGCATGATTAATATGGTATTGTTTGCTACTGAGATTCTCTTGAATCTCATCCCTCCCTAGCCAACCATATAGGTCAATCAATGTTGGGCAATAATGGCATGAGAAGCAAGGAAAAGAAAGTGGAGAATTATTGATGTCAATGAATGATATTATTATTCATTGTGTAATTCTCTTATTATGTAATTTATGTTATGGATGCATATGATGCCATGTAATTAATTATAATATTTATGACATGAATGAAAGTGTATGAGCATGAATGGGAAAGAGAAAGCCCATGTTATGTATGCCAAAGAAATAAATAGAATTAAAGTAAAGAAATGTTAAGGGATAAAACATAGGTCCTGGAGCAGTAAGTTTGCACCTACAGTTTGACCTATCAAATGAATGAGTTAAGTCACAAATTTGGCATACTTATAGTACACGTCCCAAGCTTTAAAATGAGAGGTAGATCATCTCAATTGGATGTGTACACAAGGAGATACAAATTTCTAAAGTTGAGGCACAGAATCTGGAAGTTTCAGATTTTATGAAATGAACAGTAATATTTATTGATTGAAGTTTACAAGGATAAGTCCAATTGGATATTTTTCCCTTAAAAAGAATCAAAATAGCTTTTCGTAAAATTTTAGAACACTTCAATACGATTTGTATGGAATTACCTATGAATTTTTGAAGTTAGACCTGTAATCTGGAAATTAAACAGCGAATAGTAACCCGAGTAGTTATGTTGGAATTTGAAATCCACGAGCTTGTGTTATAATCTGCTTGAACCATAACACTTACGAATGCGTGCTCTGAGGGGTTAAAGGTAGGATGTTTCATTTACCCTTCTGACAAGCATCGCAACTAATGTCATGTTCATATTGAATTTTAGGTAAACCAATAATCAAGTCCCTTTTTGTTAATTTTGAAGGTTGATTCATGTTAACATGTGTAAGACATTTATGCCAAAGCCAACTTTCCTCTTTTTTGCTAATAAAATAGTTTTTAGAAAATTTTGAGTCAATTTAAATAGTATAGCAATTACCATCCCTTAGAGCTCTCAACTTTACGTTTAATTCTTCTTTCTTTTGCGGCAAGTCATCTTTGCTTATGACTAGGCATTCCTCTAAATCGAAGATCACCCAGTTGTTTTTGTTGGTACTCTGATTGACACTGAGTATGTTGTGACATAAATCTTCTATGTAGTAGACATCTTCAACCTGCATCTCTTTGTCACTTCCTATTTCTCTGATTCCAACAATTCTTCCCGATTGATTGCCACTGAAGCTCACTTCGCCTCCTTCTCTTGGTTTAAGTGATATGAACTTCATGGTATCACCTGTCATGTGTCTGGAGCATCCACTGTCAATGTACTATTTGTTTGTTCTGGATGCTTTGAGACATACCTCATCTGTCTCTGAATCTTCATCTTCCTGGGCCACGAGACAGGTGTTGACTGTTTCTTCATCATCACTCTCTTCTTCCTCTGAGGAACTATCTTCCCAGATTGACGTGACAAAGGCCTTCTTCTTTCTGAACTTTTATTTCTTCTTTTCTTTGTCCTTTATCTTAGATAGCTGAGGACACTCTACTTTAATATGTCCCGACTTTTTACATTCGAAGCAGATGATTGGATCCTTTAGCTCATTTTGAGATGTAGAGGTTTTGTGTTTTGATTAAAACCTCCTTTAGGCTTTGTTTCTATAGAATTTCTTGAACGTTCTTACTATAAAACCTATTTCATCATCTACCAGGCCCTCTTCGTTGTCATCTTCACTCTCTTGGGTTCTGAGAGCAATGCCTTTGTGATTCTTCTTGTTCATTTCCTTTTTGTATTTCTGCTTGCTCTCATACTCCCTAGACTCCCAAACAGAGTTGTGACAGAGCCAATTGATTCTCTCTTTGTTTCCTCGATGGCTATTACTTTCAGCTTCCATTCTTTTATGAGACTGCTTAAGATTTTTCTCACTTGATCCTCTTGACTATACTTCTTTACAAGTGTAGTGAGATGATTGATGAGGTGTAAAAATCTGACTTTTATGTCTCAGATGCTTCCTCCATCCTTCATTCTGAACAATTCAAACTCTGTGGTAAGAGTGTTGACTCTGCTCTGTTTTACGTCAATTATTCCCTCGTGAGCAATCCCTAGTGCCTTCCACATTTCCTTTGTAGTTTCCAAACTGGAAACTTAGAAATACTCTTTTTGGCTAAGTGCACAGGTCAGTATGTTGATAGCTTTATCATTTAATGTCACCAGCCTTTTATCTTCTTCATTAAACTCCCTCGGACTCTTACAAACTTGTTGACTATCTTTGATTTTTATTGGAATATAGTTGTTATGTTTGATCACATCCCATAAACCATACTCAGTAGCTTTGATGAAGATCTTCATTCTCATCTTCTAGAAGGTGTAGTTTTCTCTGTTGAAGCCAGGTGCCTTTGATATTAAACATCCTTTGGGTAGCACATTGTCTCCGAAACCTGTCATGGATCTCTCTTTGAACTGTTAAGTCTTTACTAAAGAGACCTGCTCTAATACCAAATGTTGGTGGCAGTCTTACCCAATAAGGGGTGAAGTGGGTGAGTTATAAAAAATTTACCCGTATTGAAACAATAAAATTAATAAAAACAAAGAGCTTTGAGTTAGAAAGATTTCACCATAGATCAAAGACACCAGATTTATACTGGTTTGGTCTTAACCACTTGACCTACATCTAGTCCTCAGAACACCTATGAGATTTCCACTATGATCCAAGATTAAACGGGCTCTTGGTAGCTTAGTACAGCAATTGATTTCTTAATCACTCCCCCTTACTACCCATAAGGTTACAATCCCTCTCAAGAGTCCACACTCTTGAGTTACTCTCAGAAAGTAAGTAAAGAAGGTGTATCAGTCTCTCTCACAAAGTAAAAAATATGAAACACTGAAGCTCAGTGAAGAAGAAAATAGAGTATTGAATGCAACAGTAAAAGTTTTTGCAGAAGGTAGCTCGTGTATTCAATTCCTCGTTTAATGCACTTCACACCTTTTATAGTTAGAGAAGTTTAATTAACCGTTAGACTAAAGAGCTTTTGGCCGTTGGAAGTTCAGTTGTGTGTTTTACCAGTTGTAATAGTATTCACTATTAATACTTCTGACACAATAGGTTAAGGGCTACTAGATATCCGTTTGAATATCTGTTGAGCTTCGTATTCTGTAACAATACTTGGAACTAATATGCTTTTCCTTCAGAATGAAACTCATGAAGATAACTAATCAAGTGATAATAATATTCATGTGGTAGTTGGGAAGGGAATCAATTAATCACCAGATACTTTAATCATAAACTGAACATCCTTGATCAGAGTCTTGATCAATTAAGTTATCGATTAATTAAAGTGAAAGATTTTGAAACAAATAACTATATTTATCGATCAAGTTATAGATTAACTAATGATCTATCAAGTGATCGATAAATAGAAAGAGTGACTTCAGAAAGATAATATAAAGAGAAGGCTCAAGGTCACCTATGATTTTGAATCCCTTAAAATAGAGAATTAAGATAAACAGGAAGGCAGAGAAAAGCTTGAAGAAAAATATTCAAAAGTTTTTAAATCTCATCGTAGCTTCTTGTTATTAAAAAAACTAGATCATTGATCGAATAAGTAATCGAAAAATGTTTGATCAATCAAGTTATTGATAAAGCTAAGCAAAACAAAAGTTGATTTTCAAAGAGCATTGATCGAATACTTTATCTATAAATGGATGATAGAAAATTTGATCGATAAAAAGGTTTAACAAAGATTTTCACAAAAGGCACAAAACATATGATTATTGAGTAAGTGATCAATTGAGGATTGATCAATCAAGTGATCGATAAAAATATAGTCAAGAGACTTAGTTCTGAAATGCCAAGAAAATGTAGTTCTGAAATGCCAGGAAAATGTTTGATTGATCATGTTATATAAGGAGAGAGTATTCAAAAGATTGGATGATTGATCATTTTATCAATAAATCAATGATCAATCAAGTGATCAAAGAAAAACTTAAAACAGTTTAATCCACTAAAAAGGTGATGATCGATTGATAAGTCTCATTCTCATGATTTGCATACATTTCTAGCCCTAAACTCATACTTTTGCCATCTATATTTGCATACTTTGGGCATAATTAGCTTCCATTGTGCATAAGAGTTGGTGAGAGGAATTGTGAGGTTTTACAGGTGTTTTACATGTTTTTATATGATTTTGTATGTGTGTACTTTTGATCCTTGCTTTGGTATGAATTTCAGGAAGTTTCAGTAGCATTTTCGCCATTCTGTCTGAGGCGCCACGGTTGATTTGGGAAAACACCGTGGCGGATATCCAAAGTTACTCTCGGTCAAAAGCGTCGCGGCGGATAGACGAAGGCGCCACGGCAGACGGAAATTTTCATGAAGCTCAGGATCACTAATCGAAACGACGCCGTACAGGAAAAGCGCCGCGGTGGATGGGCAAAGGAGTCACGACGGATGATGAAAAATTTCAGATTTAAAAAGTAGAGTCGCGCGCTTCAGGAGGGACACCAGATTTTGAGTTGCTCATTCTCCCTCCAGACGCGATTTTCTTGCTCTCTCCGCCCTCTCTCATTTCTCTCTTCTATTTTCGTCCAAATTCATCAATTTCCACCGATCAACCATGGATCTTTCATCAATTCTTGCTGTTTCTACCCTAATCCAGAGTATGAGTAGCTGAATTTCCAAGTTCTTTTAGCAATGAAGCTGACCTGAGTTTATAGAGCTAAACAAAGAGTCATTCAGATCTAGTTTCTACTTTCTATTCTAAGGTTCATTTGTTTCAGTTGAACAATTGCGGTTAGAATGAAGGTTGGATGATTAGATTTATGTTTCTTGGAATTTACATCTGATTGAACATTCAGATGTGAGTTGTGTCCTTTAATTCAGTTGAATAGAGGATTCTCTGTTGATTTGTAAATCTAATTCGTTTTACTTGGACTGTTGTTCTGTAAATCTGAATTTTGGTTGAATACATTGATGATTCACAGTTGTGGTCATTCTTAGAGAATTGCAACTTGCTTCTCAAGTGTTCTTGTCAATTGATTTTCCTTCTCACAGATCAAAACAATAAATCTAGTAAGATAGTTGTTTCTGATCTATGTTAAGAGAGATTTGAGCAGTAGCTGAATCTATCCATTTAATTGACATTAAGAGACTCCAAATTATAAGATTGAACAAGGAAGGTTGGATAAATTGCTAGGGGAACTACTATTTCTTATCTGAATCTTCTTTTGCCTTTTACCTTTCATTAGATTTGTTTCTTGTTTCAATTTCTCTTTTCTGAACTCAAGCTTTCATCTTGGTAATTTGATAATTAAAAGTGAATTGTTAAGAATTGAAATACAACTTAAGGCTCCTTGAGAAGAATGACCTAGGTAGTGCCTCACTTGCTGCATTTCCCTAGTAAAACTTTGATTACCTAGCGATAAGGTTTATCAAATTGGCACCGTTGCCGAGGAGCCTTACTTGTTGAGGTTCTAAGCAATTCACTGGTGTGCTAAGAAAAATTTTTATATTTGAAAACCCAAAACTTCAAAAAAAGTAGCTTTAGTGTTTTTGAGTTATGTTTGCATTTTCACTCTTGTGCTTTGTTGTTGAGTAGTTTCCCTTATTGCTGTGTTCCAAATTCATTCCATAGGTTGTCAAAGAGTTAACACAATTTGTTAGGCTGTGAATTGTTTGAATCCTTGCTGTAGCAACCTTTTCCTTTTAATTGTTCTTCCATTTAACCTAATAATGGTTGGTTGTTTTTATACTTTTGAGATCTTTTTCTTGTTGAAAAATTAATACCATTGTGTTAAGGGTTCAATTTGCAGGAGTGAAGGTGTGAACAGTGACAGAAGCTGCTGCAGAATTCGTCCACCTAGTTTATCAGTATCAAGTGCCGCGGTAGATATCATGAGGCGCCGCAGTGCCTTTCACAGAATCAATTCTGTAACAAGCGCCGCGGCAGATTTCACCAGAGGCCGCAGCGCCTGTCCATTTTCAGCTCGGCAACCGTCTCTGTAATAGAGGCCGCGGCGGATCTGTGAAAGGGCCGCAGCGGATTTACAGAATCCCCTCTTAACTTTTTGTCTTTTCTCTGATTTCTTTCTTTTATCTAATTGCTTTTTCTCATTTATTTTATTAGTCTATTCTCTTGTTCTTTAGTTGCATGTCCCAGGATAAGGCTCTTTTACCTTTTGATTGGGAAATCAATAGAACTCTTAGGCAAATCAAGAAAACTAAACAAATAGTTGAGTCTAGTAAGCAACCTATAGTGAGTAACTCTCTTCCTCAAGTTGAAACTTGCTCTTCCTCAGAATCTGAATCTACTTTAGGAGGGTTTATAGACAATCATTTTGTGATGGATCAAAATAATAACAATGCTCAAACTAAAAGAGGTGATGCTGCAAATAGACCTCAAAATGAAAGGCAAGCTGAAAATGTTCTCCATAATACTAATCTTTAATTGAATAGAGATGAGGACATTAGGAGCATTAGAGAAATTAATAACTCAAGTGTGAACTGTGATCCATGTGGTTTTTATAACTTTGAAGCTGATTTTGAACTTAAAGGTACCTTGATTAATACCTTACCAAGATTCCTTGGTCTTGCAGGGGATGATCCATATAGACACCTTCAAAACATGCATGCGGTTTGTTCCTCTATGAAGCCCCATAGCGCTTAATTGGAAGATGTGCTAAGGAGAGCTTTCCACTTCACATTAGAAGGAAATGCCAAAGAATGGTTGCAAAGTCTACCTCAACACTTCACAACACTTACATGGGAACAACTAAAGAAGGCCTTTTTAGAGAAATACTTTCCTGCATCAAGGACATCTAAATTAAGGAAGGCTATCTATGGAGTTCAACAAGATAGTAGAGAGACCTTGTATGAGTATTGGACAAGATTTCTAGCTATGCTTTCTAAATGTCCAAATCATCAAATCAGCAAGTCTAATTTAGTCCAGTATTTCTATGAGGGCTTGCTATCTCATCACAAGAACACAATAGATGCTACAGCCCATGGTTCACTATTTGATTTGACTCCTCACAATGCTTGGGAATTATTAGAGAAGATGGCTAACAACAATCAACAATTCAGCACAAGGGACAACCAATCTGTCAATGAAATTTTGAGGTCAAATCCTACTAACTTTGACCTCAATTTGCTGCCTTATCAGAGAGGATGGACAAGAGAATGACTAGGATGGAGCAACTCTTGTCAAGTAAACAATGTGGTGCTATGGGAACATCTCAAGCCTTGGTAGCTCCCTCTTGTGACTCCTGTGGTTCCATGATGCATTAGACTGAATCTTGCCCTTCTAATTTGAAGAAGTGTCAGCCATGTATCAACAAAGATCCAGTCAATATCAGCAAAGGAATCCTTTCTCCAACACTTATAACGAAGGATGGAAGGATCATCCTAATTTTAGATGGGGAGGAGGAGAGAACAACAAGGAGAGGTTCATGCAGAATAAGTTCCAGCAACGTCAACATTCAGAACAAGCTATGGTTCCTTCCCAAGCTACTCAAGAAGTTGGTAATTCAAGGAATGATGACATGTCCCTCTTGTTGAAAAGCATGAATAGTATGAATGCTAATCTCAGTGCTATGGCATCTCAAATGGACAGAATTGATAAGCATACCACTGCATCTGATGCAAGAATGGCTGCTATAGAGAATAGGGTTGAACAATGGGAGACTAAGACTGCAAACTTGGCAAACTTTATGACCCAAATTTCAGATAATCTCAGCAGTTTTCAAGCAAAAACAAGTGGAGCTTTGCCTTCCAATACTGTGATTAATCCCAAGTCATTGAATGCCATAAATTTGAGAAGTGGAAGAAAGGTGACATTCAATGAAAATGATGAAGAATCCGACTTGGAGGAAGATCATTGCACTAAAAGGAGCTGTGTCCAGCAAAAGACATCACCAAGTGTGGAATCTGAAAGCTTAAGAGAGAAGCAACTTCTGCAAGGAAGAAAAGAAGTTGAATTTAGAAGTGTAGCTACTGAAGGTTGCACAACTGAAGCAAGCTCTTCAATTCAGGATAATGAAGGAGTCCATGAAGCACCATTAGGAGAGGACTTAGGACAATCTTCTTCAAGAACTTCAGAGCCTAACCAGGACAAAGGAAAGATAGAACAAGATAAAGCTGAAGATTCTCACATGAACAACAAACCGGGAAGTCAAGGTAAGGAGGTAAGCTTGAAAGATCTACCTTTTCCTAGAGCTTTTATGTTTGGGCAAAAGGTTGCAAAAGAAAAGAAAATAAAGAAGTTTTAGATTTCTTTAGTAAAGTAGAAATTAACATTCCTTTGCTGGATTTGTTGAAGAAAGTGCCTGAATATGCAAAATTCTTAAAAGACATTTGCACTAACAAAAGAAAGTTTAAAACTAATGAATTGGTGCAAGTTGGCCCTAATGTTTCAGCCCTTTTTAAAGCTCAATTACCTGTGAAATGCCAAGATCCAGGAGCTTTCTCCATTCCTTGTTAAATTGGTAAGTTTCATATCTCTAAAGCTTTGCTAGATTTAGGTGCTGCTATTAATGTGATGCCAAGTTCTGTTTACTATGCTTTGGGAGTTGAAATCATGAAACCTACAAGTGTCTTAGTGCAATTAGCTGATAAGTCTATTAGGAATCCCAAGGGAATTTTAGAAGACATTTTGGTTCAAGTAAAAGACCTTGTATTTCCTGCTGATTTTTATGTGCTAGATATGACTAGTGAGGCCATAAGTAAAGCACATTGATTTTGGGTAGACCATTTCTAAGAACCGCCAATACCATGATTTGCATGAAGGATGGAATTATAAAAATGGAATTTGGTGGTCAAGAAATTCAATTTAACATGTATGAGATGATGAAACATCCACATGAGGATTATTCTCTGTTGGGGCTTAAAATGATTGATGTGTCACTTGAAAATGAGTGTGAATCTATTTTTGAGCATGATAGTAATGATGATACTGAAGATTCTTTCATCTCTTTCTCCTCAATATATTCTCCTTCATCTTCTTTTTCTTCACACCTTGATGATGTGCCTAGCATTGATTCTAAAATTGATGGCTGGCTTTCCACTTGGAGTGAGTTGTCTTCAGTTTCATCCATTAAGTCTTCCATTGATATTAATTCCACACTGTCAAGTGATGAACAACTTGCAAGAAGATTGCTTGTAGATTTCTCAACAGCACAAGAGAGTGAATCAACTCCTATACAAGAAAGGGAGGGTGAAAGGCACAAGACTCATGATTGCAAGGCCAGCCCAATTCTCATAGATGAACCCCCATTCAAGGAGCATGTAGCTGAACCTTCTGAACAACAGGATTTGTCTTTAAATTCTTATCACATTTTATATTCCAATCCTGTTTACAAGTCACTTGATCTTAATTTCTTCAACCATGCAGAACTGGAACACTTCTTGGAAACCATGCGAAACGCAGCTGCTCCCAACCCTAGGAAATTAAGCATGACACCAACCAAATTTGCCGAAATATGCAGCATAGGGAGTGCACTTTTGCAATCTAATTTTACTTCTGAAATTGGAATTCCTCAAGATTATTCTGCATCTAACTTTGAGTTTTCACATGGATTTACAAATGTTTTAAATGCATTGTTGCAGGGACCAACTAAGGAGTGTTACTCACATGAGGATGAATGTACAACTGAAATTTTTGGTATTGAAGCTTTGAAGCAATCTGAAAATAATTGCACTACCTTGGAGCTCAAGAAATTGATACCCTCAGTAGTTCAACCTCCTGAATTGGAGCTTAAACCCTTGCCATCAACATTAAATATGCATTTTTAGCTGAAAATGAAAGACTCCCGGTGATAATCTCTAACTCTTTAACTGAAATTGAAGAATCTCAGTTACTTGCTGTTTTTAAAAGGTATAAAAGTGCAATTGGGTGGTCTTTAGCAGATATTCCTGGTATTAATGCTTCAATTTGCACTCATAGAATATTGTTAAATGAAAATGCAAAACCCATAAGACAACCTCAAAGAAGACTTAACCCACTCATACTTGATGTTGTTAAAAAGGAAGTAACAAAGCTGCTTAGTGCTGGTATCATATACCCTATTTTAGATAGTGAATGGGTAAGTCCAGTTCAGGTTGTTCCTAAAAAAAGTGGGATCACTGTGGTTAGGAATGAGAAAAATGAATTAATCCCCACTAGAATCCAAAATTCTTAGCGTGTTTGCATTGATTATAGGAAGCTTAATGATTCTACAAGAAAAGATCATTTTCCCCTACCCTTTATAGATAAAATGCTTGAAAGATTAGCTTGTAAATCTCACTATTGTTTCCTTGATGGTTTTAGTAGCTATTTTCAGGTTCCCATTGCACCTCAAGATCAAGAGAAGACTACATTCACTTGTCCCTTTGGCACATTTGCATATAGAAGAATGCCATTTGGACTTTGCAATGCACTGGGCACATTAAAGGTGTATGCTATCTATCTTTAGTGATTTGCTAGAAAATGGAATTGAGGTGTTTATGGATGACTTTACCATCTATGGAAATAATTTTGATGAATGCTTAGTGAACTTGGAAAAAGCTCTATCTAAGTGTGTTGAAAAGGATCTTATCCTAAATTTTGAAAAATGTCACTTTATGGTCCAACAAGGAATAGTTCTAGGTCACCTAATTTCTGAAAAGGGAATAGAGGTAGACAAAGCAAAGGTTGAAGTAATTTCCTCTCTACCCTATCCAACAAATCTTAAGGAGCTTAGATCTTTCTTAGGCCATGCTGGATTTTATAGAAGATTCATAAAAGATTTTAGTAAAGTGACTTTTCCAATGTCTAAATTGCTACAAAAAGATGCTTCCTTTGATTTCACTGATGAGTGTAAAATGTCTTTTGATGAGATTAAATCCAGATTGACTTCTCCACCTATTTTGACTTGCCCTAATTGGAATTTACCATTTGAATTGTGTTGTGATGCCTCTAACAATGCAGTGGGTGCAGTTTTGGGACAAAAAGATAGTAAGGCTTCCAAAGTTATTGCTTATGCTTCAAAGACACTAGATAAGGCTCAAACTAATTACACAACTACTGAAAAGGAGCTCTTTTCTATTGTTTTTGCATTAGACAAGTTTAGACCTTACCTAATTAACTCTAAGGTTATTGTTTTCACCGATCATTCTGCTGTTAAGTATCTTTTCAGCAAGCCATAATCCAAACCGAGGCTTTAAGGTGGATGTTGTTGATCCAAGAGTTTGATATTGACATCAAAGACAAACCTGGAGCAGAAAATGTGGTGGCCGACCATCTAAGTCGCTTACTAGAAACTACAAGGGGAGTAATTGGTTCAGATTCTGTTTGTGATGAGTTTAAGGATTGTTCTATTTTTGCCTTGTCCCTCATGGAACCTTGGTATTGTCACATTGTCAACTTTTTAGTTACTGGTCTAATTCCTTCTTCATTGTCTCATTTTCAGATACAAAAGATTAAGAGTGAGTCTAAACACTATATTTGGGACCCTCCAATCCTTTGGAAGGTATGCAGCGACCAAATCATTCAAAGATGTGTACCAAATGGAGAATTTCAAGACATCCTGCATGCTTGCCACTCTCAAACTTGTGGAGGTCATTTTAGTGCTAACAAGACTGCAAGAAAAATATTGGAAGCTAGTCTGTATTGGCCATCACTCTTTAAAGACTCTTATGAGTATTGCAAGAATTGTGATATTTGTCAAAGATTTGGTAGCCTAACTAAGAAACATGAATTACCCCAACACCCAATGCTTTTCTGTGAGGTGTTTAAAGTATGGGGTATTGATTTTATGGGCCCCTTTCTTCCTTTTATGGGTTTTACATACATTCTTCTTGCAGTTGATTACCTTTCACGATGGGTAGAGGCCATAGCAACCAAAAAGAATGATGCTGCTACTGTTTCAAAATTTCTGAAAAATAACATCTTTTCTAGATTTGGCATTCCTAGAGCAGTAGTTAGTGATAATGGCACTCATTTTTGTAATAAATTGCTACAGGGGCTATTCACTAAGTATGGTATGACACATAAGACATCCACACCTTATCATCCCCAAAGTAATAGGCAAGCTGAAAATGCAAATAGAGAAATCAAGAAGGTGTTAGAACGTATAGTTAAACCATCTAGGAAGGATTGGAGCACCAGATTAGATGATGATTTGTGGGCATATAGAACTGCATTTAAAACCCCAATAGGCATGTCTCCTTATAGAATGGTTTATGGTAAGATGTGTCACCTACCGGTTGAGATTGAACATAAGTCTCTTTGGGCTGTTGAAGTTAAACTGCCCTTAATTGTCGCTTTGGGGTTACTCCAAAAATTAACCGAATTAATGCAATATAGTGCAAAACTCGGGTCGTTTCACTTTGAGGAGCCGAAAACGAAATTGAATCCTAGCAATTGAATGCAAGTAACCTAAACTATAAAAGGAGAATTTTGATTTCGAAAAGCTGTTAATTAAATACTACGAATCAAATTGAAATTAAAATACTTTTTTTTGTTTTTATATAAAAGTGATTAAAATGAATGGAGATTAAAGAAATGAAAATGAGACACACAAATAACACTGATAAAAATCAATCCTCCAATTCAACAACGCAGGCAATCATCACTCTAAAAGATCTGGGAGTTAAAAACAATGAATTAAGAATTATAATTAAGCTTTTGATCCAACAACCGAGCCACCTCGAGTTGCCACAAAATATCTTCCTAAAATCCCAACTTACTAACTGCAACCAGAATAGTAAAATGGGATTAAGGATGTTAAAAACCAATGCTTAATTAGAACTCTTAAATCCAAAAATAACAGAATTAAAGCTAGCAAGAGACTATATGATCCAAAATTCTAAGCCACCTTAGAAAATCACAATATATTAATTCCAAAATCAATACAAATGTCATAACCACAACATTATAATTGAGATCAAAACTATAAACAGCCCAATGTCAAATACTAAGCAATAATTCAGTCACAATAATCCCCAAATAATAAACAGATTAAGCAATACAATTATCCCAATAATCAGCAAAACTATCCTAAGACCTAGGAATTGTTAAACAATTATTGAGTAGGAAATTAAAGCAACTAAGACTCCCCTTTGACGATCTAAGCTCCTGCCATTATTGTTGAATTAGAGAATTGTGAAGCTAGCCTCGGTTTGCCATCAAGTTTGCTGCCACCAGCAATTCACCGTATCCAGCCATGAAGAATATCGAAGGAAGAGTGGAGAAAACCGTCAGCTCCCCTGGTCTGCTCTCTCTCAGGTTCACTCGGCGCGTTCGTGTGTGTTCTGCTCGCTTGCGTCTCCCACTCCTGCTTCGCGTGTGCTGCTGGTTCGCCTGGTTTTGCTGCGCCCAGGAGAAGAAGAAGATGAATCCGTCGGTGATGATGGGTGCTGTCTCTCTCTTCTACTCCAGGTCCGTGTTCGCCGTCCAGCGTCCCCTTTGCTTCGGCCTCCCCTGTTTTGTGTGTGTGTGTGTGTTCGGCCGCCTGGTCTTCTCCCCTTGAGAAGATGATATAATAGTGGATATTAGGGGTGGAGCAAAACGCTGCGTTTTGCTCCCCCTTTTATTATTTAATTATTTTTCTTTTTTTTTTAATTTATTTTTTTTTCTTTCTTTTTCTTTTCTTTTTTATATTTTTGAATCTTCTAAGAACCTGCAAGCAAAATTCAAGGATAAGGTAGCATTAATTGTCCTCAAAAATCAATTAATCACAATTAAATCAAAATATGACAATTTTGCCCCTATAAAATAATAATTCAAAATAAAACAAAATAAATCAATTAAGGCAAAAAGGGACCAATTAAGCTGACAAAACTCATATAAAAGATACCAAAATATATAAAAATAATTGAGTTTGTCAACTCCCCCACACTTAGCCTTTTGCACTCCTGGGCAGAACATCATTAAAGAAGAATCTAATAGAGACACTCAATGCAAGCAAACATAAAACTAACTAAGCATGAATGTGCAATTAACTCAAGTAATCTTTATTCCTAATTAATCAACAATCATAGAATACTTCGGTGCAAAGAAATTAACGCTTGAAACATAACATGATAAAGGGAGAGAAACATAATAGAGCTCACATAGGGTACAAGTGTTTCACTCATCTCTCAAATGGGAAAAATTTCACTCAATCCACCTAGATTAGCACCTACCATAAGCTTGTAGAAATTCTAATATCTCCACCACGAACATACCTTAGACTCATGATCAAGGGGACTTGAAGGGTTGTAATGTCGAAAAACAAGGCCAAATGAATGGATGGACTAAAAAGTGAAATGCATGAGTAGTAAAGAATCAACTCAAAGTGAGCTTAAGTACAATCATAAAAGAACACCAATGTGCAAATCTTAACCTTTTAAGATAGAAATCCTTGCTCTTCAAACCACCATTGAATGCCTTATTTCAAATTTATTCTTTTGTTGCAACTTATTTTCTCCCTCTTTTTTTTTTTATAACTTTCTTTCTTTGGCTTTTTCTAAACATTTTCTTCTCTTTCTTGCCTTTTTCTATTTCCCTTTTTTTTTTTTTGTTTGGCATCCAAACCCAAGAAGGCAAAGATATAGACTTTAATGATGTACTTTTCAAAATGAAAAACCAAATGTAACTCATGCAAGACATTTGCTAAAAAGTAGTGAATGGAATGAAAGTGAAGGCTCCAAAGGGTGAACAAAAGTTAAATGAAGTGGTTTGTGTTTGGGTAAAGGTTTAGAAATGAATGCCCCTATCATCTTCACAAATCTAGGTATTAATGCAGTTTTGAAAAAGAATCTAGACAAGTTCTAGAGGTTAACCAAAACTAGATGAAAATCACACAAGATGAGAAAATATATGGCTCAAAAAATCCTTCCATTAAGGCTTTCTCTAAGATGTTTCCTCCTTAAGTATCAAGCTATGAAACAAGGTTAATAACACTGCACTAAAGGCATTCTACTATGCTAATCAACTAAGAACAGAAATCACTTAAATCAAATGCAATCAAACTCAGCAGTGCAGCATTCACAAGCATTGTGCAAAAGGATTTTAAAAGAGATGCCTAAGGATTACAAAAGTCAAGAGTCAGCAACAGAGAGAACAACAACTCGCCCATACAGCAGTGTAAAACACTGAGGCGAATGAAAGCAGGCGGACAGAGAAACTAGCAGCAAAATTCCCAAGCAAGAATCACTCTCAAATCATGCAATGCAATTCAGAAATCAACCAATAAGGCAGAGAAGAGAGCAATTATAGCAGCAATACTTAGGAAATAGAAGCAAATCCAAAGGCAAATTTTTTTTTTTTTTTGAAAACAAATCCTAACAAAACATAACACTTACTCCCCCACACTTAATCCTTGCATTGTCCTCAATGCAAGCTTAGACTAAAGATATAAACAATTGGAAGCTCAAAATGTGCAAGGACAAGGTAGGGAAAGTACTGCATGCAACTAAAAACAAACAATAAAACAAAACACAAGCTACCTTTTACTACTGGCTATGCCCCTCCCCCACACTTATCTCACAAAACAAGCAAGTAATTCAAAAGATAAGAGTTAAGGAAGGAAAGGGACAACCTTTAGAACGAAACGAGGGACAACCTTTTACTACTGGTTTGAAGGGAAGGGGGGCGGGCGACTTAGATTGGGGGCAAGATGGGAAAAAACAGGCGGAAAAACAGCAAAAGACGAAACGCTTCACCGCAGAAACGGTACGTTCGCCGCGGCGAATAATAAGTTCGCCACGGCGAACTATGCCCGAGAAGAAACTGAAAGAGAGCCGTTTCGCCGCGGCCAAATATAAGTTCGCCGCGGCGAAATAGTCCCGAGAGGAAACACACAGGGACGGCCGAGTTTCGCCGCGGCGAAACACCACAGAACGCACAGAGAAAAACAAAAAAAAAACAGACAACCAACAACCAACAACAGACAAGGCTGGATATTTCAAAAACTTCAAAAATGCCTCAAAAGAGATCAAGAGGTGTTCAACAAATCCATGAATAGGCAGTATACCACAGATAAAATTCCTCAATCAAATTGAATCATATAATTCACTAAAAATACCAATTCATCAGGCATGAAACAAGATAGGAGAGAGATCAAAAACAACCAGGGGAGTTTTATTGAAATTAGCTATAACTACTCTACTTTCCTACTGAAGGGAGTCTCTCCCCCACACTCATTCAACATACAACTCATGCAACATAACAAGATTAACAAATAAGCAAAAGCATGTAAATGAGTGAAGGAAAGAAACTACCAGGGAGCTAAGGAGGTTTCTGGTTCTCATGGTAGAGCTTCAACTGATGGCCATTAACTTTAAGGTTTGCTCCAGTTTTCTCATCGAGAAGCTCCACCATTCCAAAATTATGCACCTTTGTGACTGTGTAAGGTCCATCCTAACGGGTGTTGAACTTTCCATGCTTAAATTTGAATCTGGCCTTAAACATCAGCACTTTGTCTCCCACCTTGAAGTTCTTCCGTAGGAGACCCTTATCATGCATCAATTTTGTCTTCTCCTTGTAAAGTCTAGCGCTCTCATAAGCCTCCAATCTCAGTTCCTCAAGCTCTTGCAGCTGCAACTTCCTCTCCACCCCAGAAGATTGTAAATCCATGTTGCATTGTTTGACTGCCCAATATGCCTTATGCTCCAACTCTACTGGTAGATGGCATGCTTTGCCAAAGACTAAACGATAAGGAGACATTCCAATCGGCGACTTATAGGCAGTTCTGTAGGCCCACAACGCTTCCTCTAATCTTAGGCTCCAATCTTTCTTGGATGGTTTGACTATCTTCTCCAGCACTTGTTTCACTTCTCGATTGGACACTTCAGCTTGGCCATTGGTTTGGGGGTGATATGCAGTGGAGACTTTATGGGTGACACCAAATTTTGAAAATAAGTTATCTACCACTTTATTACAAAAATGGGTACCTCTATCACTAACCACAGCCCTTGGAATCCCAAACCTACAGAAAATGTTGGACTTAAGAAACTTAGAAACCGCTTGGGCATCATCTTTTCTAGTAGGTACAGCCTCTATCCATTTGGAAACATAATCAACAGCTAGAAGAATGTATATAAAACCAAAGGAAGGAGGGAAGGGACCCATGAAATCAATCCCCCAAACATCGAAAATTTCGCAAAACAGTAAAGGTTGTTGAGGCATTTCATGTCTTT
Organism: Neltuma alba; assembly: GCF_004799145.2. NCBI lineage: Eukaryota > Viridiplantae > Streptophyta > Magnoliopsida > Fabales > Fabaceae > Neltuma > Neltuma alba. The sequence goes on along the minus strand of NW_021632033.1, from coordinate 6,843 downwards.
TACCTAACCCCCCAAAACGTTGACATTTGTCACAGGACCGACAAAAATCATAAGAATCTTTAAAAAGGGTTGGCCAGTAAAAACCAGAATCTAGAATTTTCCTAGATGTTCTCCTTGCACTGAAATGACCACCACAAACCATTGAATGGCAAGCTGTAATGACAGACTCAAACTCTTCACTAGGCACACACTTTCTGATAACTTGGTCACTACATAGCCGCCATAAGTGAGGGGCATCCCAGATGTAGTGCCTCGATTCGCTTTGAAGTTTTTGTGCCTGAAATTTAGACATGAAAGGAGGGGTGAGTCCGGTTATAAGATAATTAACAATATGTGCATACCAAGGCTCTTTAACAGCTAGAGCACATAATACTGAATCAGGAAAGGAATCACAGGTGAGTTCAGAGGAGTCTACTCCCCGTGTATCATCAGGTAGCCTACTTAAGTGATCGGCTACATGGTTCTCAGCCCCGGCTCTATCCCTTATTTCAATGTCAAATTCCTGAAGAAGTAATGTCCACCTTATCAACCGTGGCTTTGATTGTGGTTTCTTAAGAAGATAGCGAACAGCTGCATGATCAGTAAAAACAGTCACATGAGAATTTAACAAGTAAGGTCTAAACTTCTCTAAAGCGAAAACAACTGCAAATAGCTCTTTTTCTGTTGTGGTATAATTGACTTGAGCTGCATCCAGTGTTTTCGAAGCATAGGCAATGACTCTTGAGAGCTTCTCCTCCCTCTGGCCTAACATAGCTCCTACAGCAAAATTAGAAGCGTCACATGAAATTTCAAAGGGCATGGTCCAGTTGGGTGCAACAAGAATAGGAGGAGAAGTGAGTTTAGATTTCAATTCACCAAAGGCAACTTTACAAGAATCATCGAAATCAAATTTGACATCTTTTTGTAAAAGCTTTGAGAGAGGTAAAGCAATCTTGCTAAAATCTTTTATAAATCGCCTATAGAATCCCGCATGACCCAAAAATGATCTAATATCTTTAACACAGGCAGGATAAGGCAAAGAAGATATAACCTCAATCTTAGCTTTATCAACTTCAATTCCCTTTTTAGAAATCAAATGTCCTAGAACTATCCCCTCATTGACCATGAAATGGCACTTTTCAAAGTTCAAAATCAAATTCTTTTCAATGCATCTTTTCAAAACCTTTTCAAGACTAGCAAGACAATCATCAAAAGAACCACCATAAACAGTAAAATCATCCATAAAGACTTCCATACATTCCTCTAAAAATTCACAGAATATAGCCATCATGCAACGTTGGAAAGTCCCTGGAGCGTTACATAACCCAAAAGGCATCCTACGATAGGCGAAGGTACCAAAAGGGCATGTAAAAGTGGTTTTATCTTGGTCCTCCGGTGCAATAGGTACTTGAAAGTACCCAGAGAAACCATCTAGAAAGCAGTAATGAGATTTGCCTGCAAGTCTCTCAAGCATCTGGTCTATGAAAGGAAGAGGGAAATGATCTTTCCGTGTGGCATCATTGAGTTTTCTATAATCTATGCACACACGCCAAGAATTCTGCACTCTTGTAGGAATAAGCTCATCCCTATCATTTCTAATAACAGTAACCCCACTCTTTTTTGGCACTACATGTATTGGACTAACCCACTCACTATCAGATATGGGATAGATGATCCCAGCACTTAAAGTTTGGTAATTTCCTTTTTAACCACATCAAGAATCAGGGGGTTTAGTCTTCTCTGGGGTTGTCTCACTGATTTTGAACCTTCACTAAGCAAGATTCTATGTGTGCAAATGGCTGGACTAATTCCAGGAATGTCCGCTAAAGTCCACCCAATAGCCCTCTTATGCTCTCTCAAAACAGTAAGGAGTCTTTCTTCCTCAACCTTAGATAGGGAGTTAGCTATAATGACCGGTAATCGCTCATCAGACTCTAGAAAAGCATATTTCACAGTAGGGGGCAGGGGTTTCAACTCAAGAGTAGGTGGTTGCACAATAGATGGAATCAAATTATGAAGTTCAAGAGAGAAAAGATTACTCCCCTTTCCTTCAATCAGTGAAAATTCCTCAACCTTGCAGATAGCTTCCTCTCCAAGCGTTGAACCAACTTGTAGTTGATCTACAGCAACTGCCTTAGAGGGAATCTCTTCCATGACTTCGTCCTCCATATCTGAAATAGCAACAGAAAACCCTTCCCCAAGGGAATTATCGCTGACAATAGAGGGATCAAAGTCTAAATTGGGGTCAAGGGAGGAAATAGAGAATGCATGTGGGAGGGAGAGCATACAATTAAACACAGTGCAATCAAGGCATGTATCTTTATCACCACATGAGCAAGAAGAAGGTGTAGAGTAAAGGGATGAAAAAGAAGAAATAGTGTCATCCTCATCATCAGAAATAACTGAATAAAGTTCAGAACTAGAGGAATCATCTAGCAATTCAAACTCAGAACAGATCATCAACAGCAACATCAATCATATTTACACCCAAGAGAGAATAGTCTTCATAAGGATGCCTCATTGCTTCATACATGTTAAAACAAACCTTATGATCTCCTACTTCCATAGTGATGGTACCTTCTTTCATGCTAATCATAGTGTTAGCAGTCCTCAAGAAGGGTCTACCAAGAATCAGTGTGGTGTCATGGACAAGTTCAGAGGACATATCAAGTACATAAAAATCAGCAGGAAAGACCAAATCCTTAACTTGAACCAAAATATCCTCTATGATGCCTTCCGGATACCTAATACTTCTATCAGCCAACTGGAGTACTACAGTGGTAGACTTAAGCGTCTTGACTCCTAGTGAAGTGTATACAGACTTAGGCATCACATTAATAGCTGCTCCTAGATCTAGTAAGGCTCCCCTTATAGAAACTTTTCCTATTGTGCAAGGGATGGTGAAGGATCCAGGGTCCTGGCATTTCACAGGGATTTGAGGCTTAAACAGGGCAGACACATTCGAGCTCACTTGGACTCTTTCATTTGGTCTAAACTTCCTCTTATGGGTACACAGGTCTTTAAGGTATTTAGCATAAGCAGGAACTCTCTTAACAAGATCAAGCAAAGGAATATTAACTTCCACTCTACTGAACAAATCAATCACATCTTTTTCAAATTTAGTTTCAGTCTTTCTTTTGCTTATCAAGTATGAATTAGGAAAAGGAAGGTCTTTGAGATTTACCTCTTTATCATTCAGCTTACCAGCTCCATGCTTAGATGACCCATCATGCTCCTTTGATGCTGCTTCCTCATAATTACTCTCAGATTTTGCTCCTTTGCTACTTAGAAGAGTTGACTTCTTTTCATCTAGCAATTCTCTCTCTTTTGCACTCTCAGAATTCTTAACTCTTGAATGTTTAGGAAGAGGCTTATCACACTCAATCTCCTCATCAACTGATTCCTCTTCCTCTTCACTGAATCTTACTTGCTTCCCACTTCGTAGCGTGATTGCATTCAAACCCTTTGGGTTTATGACGGTATTGGAAGGAATGGTGCCACTGCTTCTAGCTTGTTGCTCACTCATGTTGTTGGATAACTGAGTAACATAGGAGTTCATGTTCTCAGATTTAGTCTCCCATTGCTCCATTCTCTTTTCCAAAGCACTAAATCTAGCATCATTCTTGGATGAATCTTGTTGAATTAGTGAAGCTAAGGAGTTGAACTGAGTAGCGTTGGCAGCCCTTTCTTCCTTCATTAAAGCCATCATATTCTGTAGAAGTTGATTCGTTTCATCCTTAGGTGGGACCGCAAGGGCTTGAGACTGGTTTTGGAACTGGTTTGAAGATGGACCAGCTCCTCCACTCTTCTGAAATCTATTTGGAGGTCTACTATCATCATTCCTCCAGCCCAATCGAGGGTTTGATTTCCACCCTCATTGTAAGTGTTGGAATAGGGGTCCCATTTTTGATTTGGGCGGCCTTGGAAGACTGCGGACACTTCCTCATAACGGCCCGGACAAACGCTAGATATATGCATGACTGATCCACATGTGTCACAACTAGGCGCTGTAATGTCCATAGGAGTGGATGGGCGATGCACACTCATATTCTTCAATTCAGCAGTGATCAAAGATAGTTGAGATGTCACTTGGCTTCCCAAAGAATCCACCTTTGATTCCAAAGCGTCCATTCTTCTGTTGTGCACCGAAGCAGCTCCCATCTCATGTACTCCTTTTGTATCTCTCACCCCATGTTGTTGATGATTCAGAGCCATCTTCTTTATCAAATCCCAAGCTTCTGCAGCAGTAGAGTCTATTAAAGATCCTCCCGATGCAGCATCCAACATACCCTTCTCTTGGTTCTTCAACCCATCATAGAAGTACTGCACCAGTTGCTCATCCGGAATTTGATGATGTGGGCATCTTGAAAGTAGGTCCTGAAATCTATTCCAGTAATCGTAGAGGGATTCATCGTAGTCTTGCTTGGCAGAATAAATCTCCTTCCTCATTGATGAAGTTCGAGAAGCCGGAAAGTATTTCTCCAAAAATGCCTTCCTTAAGTTCCCCCAGCTATGGTATGCATCAGCTACATGTCTTGGAAGGCTCATGTACCACTCCCTAGCCTTGCCTTCCAAGGATAGATGAAAAACCTTCCATAGCACTTGGTCCAACGATGCTCCCACAGGCTTCATACTCTGACAAATCATGGAAAGAGATTGCAAATGGAGGTATGGGTCTTCTCCTGTCAAGCCATGAAATTTAGGAAGAGAGTTAATCAATAAACCCTTAATCTCAAAATTAACTTCAAAATTTGGACATGCAGCAGTAAATGGGTCAAAGTTAACATCAGATGTGGTGGCTTCCCTAATTGTTCTTCTTCTAGGGTTCCCATTATTTTCTCCCACTCTCTCTTGCTCACCATTTCCTCCATTGCCTCCATTCCTTACTTGGTTGGCATTGGGGTTAGGATGAGGTTGGTTTTGTGGTAAATCAGCCATTATCTCTTGGTCAGTAGGTTCACTCTCACTACTGGATAGGCTAGATTCCACTGAAATATTCTCTTGCTCGATCACCAACTCACTTGTCCCTCCGACTCTTTTCTCTCTTCTTATCTCTGTGAGTCTTCTCTCAATCTCAGGGTTATAGGGCACAAGCTTGGTTTTCGTGGCATGCAAAATAAGTATCACAAGAGAAAAAGTAACAAAATTGACTTGCAGCACACAAAGTCAAATAAAAGTATGCAATGTGATGGATGCAAGTGTAAGGTGTGAGTATGAAAGTATATGGATGAGTATTAGTATGTATGGATGAGTATGAGTATGTATGGGTGGGGTATGAGTAAGTATGCACAGAGAAAGAAGCTGAATGCACGTGTTAAAAACTTTCAGAGAAGTTGCCGCGGCGAAATCAGGGGTTGGCCGCGGCGAAAGTTTGGCAGAGAAGACCAGATGTCTGATTGTCGGGAGTTGGCCGCGGCGAAAACAGGGGTTGGCCGCGGCGAAAGTGTCCCGAGAGAATTCCTTCGGTTTTTCAAAAAGTTGGCCGCGGCGAAATAACAGGTTGGCCGCGGCGAAAGTATCCCGAGGGAATTTCTTCAGTAATTCGAAAAGTTGGCCGCGGCGAAAGGTAATGTTGGCCGCGGCGAAAGTGGGCAGTATGCTTATCAGACACTGGACTTCACTGATGCAACATGAGAAATGCTGAAAATCAAGAAAATCAGTATATTGTTTGTATTTCCAAAAAATTTTGATGCTATGCAAGATGAAAACCTATATTATGAACAAATATGCAACTAAACTACCCTAAATGCTACCCATAAAGATCAAAAACCTCAAAAGTCAATCAAATAGCACAAGCTAACCTAGAGAACCAATTTCTTGGCTCCCCGGCAACGGCGCCACTTGAAAGAGAGCCTTTCTGTCGTTCGCTTAGAGGTTCTCGCTCAAAAATTATCCAAGCTATGCAGTAGAGCAAACTCGGGTCGTTCTCTTTTGGGAGCCTAATTAGATGTCTAAGTTAGATTAATGCTATGCAGAGTAATGAAAAAGGGGTTTTTGGTGTTTTTAGCATTAATGAAATGCCAAAACTAAATGCAATGAATACTGATCTAAGTTACTATGTTTTTGGATTTTTCTAAGATAGTGGTGATGAAGTGAAGTTAATGATATGAAATCTTTGAATATAGCTTTGAAGCAATCATAGTTCAAAATAATATTGGGAGTAGAAATCACCAAGTCTTCTAATGAAAACTTAAAGAACCTTTAAGTCTAGGATCTTAATCAATGTCACCCATTTCATAAGATCCTATTAAGCTCACTTGTGTGTGTGTATTAAGATTAATTAATGCACTTGGTTAAATGCAAGCCAGATCAAACTCAACAATCACACATTACCATGCAAGACAGAGAGTATCAAAAGGATGCATAGAAAATATATGTAACCACATATATTAAAGCTCAAATTCAACATTAACAATCCAATACACAAAAACAATCATCCAGAACTGATTACACATAATCAAAATTAGCTAGCTCAAATTTACAATCCTAGACCTAGAAATTCATAAATAAAGAACTAGAACTAATAGATGAAGCTAACTCCCCTTTGAGCTCTTGGAACTCATGCTCCTTCCACCATATTCAAGAGTTGAGAGAGGCTTAGCTAGTCATAACTCTTGAACCAACTCCAACTAGATAATGTCTTCAGCCATGGTAGCAGCAGATGGAAGAAATGGAAATGGGATTAGGGTTTTGAGGTGAAAAATGAGAGAAAGAGGATAAAGATACGAAGGTGGAGGCTAATGAATCCTCCTCATTTCCTGTCATATACCCAAAATAGGGTTTCTAACCCGAAACTTACGTGCATGGGTCGGTTTTGGGGATAGGTAGGTCAAAATTTCCCGAAATGGTCGGGTCTGGAATTTG